>NC_046156.1:160146767-160356151 GCF_011064425.1 Rattus rattus
ATACAAATTAAAGCATTTTATACTTGTTTTTCAATAGTGGGGATTATGAGGATAAAGATTCATGTGATGGGACTGACAGAAAAAGAAAATTATTTAATAAGAAATCCATAATCTTATCATTTCTATATAAATTGTCATTCATGTCAATCTCCGTTGAAGACATTTCATTCCCACAAAGACCTATCAATCAGACTCATTGTGTAACTTTCTATGCATTTATAAAAGCATTGAGTACATTGAAACTACAGTTTCAGTTTCATAGCATTTTTCTCTATGTATAATCTTCAAAATACCTGTATACAGAAGATACAAGAAAACAATAATGAAAATTATCCCCTTTTTCTGATTTCTCTTTATTATATGACTCTGACTTCTGTTTATTATATGAAATTTAAATAAATTATATGTAGATTGTATTAAGATGTGTCTGTGTATGAATGTGTGTATATATGGATGCATAAGCATATGGAAGCCAAAGGATGCATCCACTTTTTTAGTAAATTGGGGTCTATTGTTGCTTGGTGGCCACGCAGCTCCAGGAACCTGCTTGTATCTATCTCCCCTTCCAGGTTATTTAGAACATATGCCACAACATATGTCATTCATATAAGTGTTCTCAAATTTTGTATACGGATTCTCTTGCTGGTACAGCAAGTGCATTACTAGTTGAGTTATTTCCCCAGGCTAAGAAGTATAAATGTAAAGGTCCTTCATTCTGTAAGAATGCAAAAGAGGAATGGGAAACGATGATCAGAGGAGTCAGGCAGGTGAAGAGAGAGGGAAAAAGAGGCAAGCAGGGTATTTGGAGATTCTAGCCAAGTAATGATACCTTTAACAAATAGAATATTAGAAAGACAAGTTTTAAGATGTTTTATCTGATTCAATCTGAAAATCAGAAGCAGTATTTTGTTGATACATCATCCAGAAAATGTTAAAATGGGTGCAGTATGAAAGGCTTTCAATGCCACATATTACAAGAATAATTTCTTAGAATTTTGCATTTTGATGAGAGTAGAAGATATATATTCATACATGACCCCACACCCCAACCCCACTCTTTTTTTTAAACAAAATGAAATACAATAAGGGAAAACAAAAACTGTCATATCAAAGTTGGACAAAGCAAATCAACAGATGACAGAGCCCAAGAGAAGGGATAAGGATCAGAAACCCCTCATTCATATACTTAAGCACCCCATAAAAATACTAAAGTGAAAGCTAAATGAGTACAGAGGGGACTTGGTGCAGACCTAGATCAGCCTGATGCTTGCAACTCCCGTCTCTGGGAGTTGATATGCACTTTGCTCAGTGGATTTTGATGGCCTTATTATCCTGTACTTCTCCTCTGGCTCTTCTAATATTTTGACTCAGTCCAGTCATTATCCCCATCCCAGTAGGCCCTCTAGCAGTTCCTCATCCTATACCTCCTCCCCAGTCTCCAATAAGATATTCCCCCATCCTCCGCACTCCCTGGGGCCTCAAGTTGATTTAGGGTTAGGTACATCGCACACTGAGGCCAGACCAGGCAATCCTCTGCTGTATATGAATCAGGGGCCTCTGACCAGTCGGTGTATGCTGCCTGGTTGGTGGGTCAGTGTCTGAGCAATCTTGGAGTTGAAGTTAGTTGAGACTACTGTTCTTCCTATGGGGTTACCCTCCTCCTTAGCTTCTTCCAGCTTTTCCCTATTTCAGCCACAGTAGTCCCTACTTCTATTCATTGGTTGGGCATAAGTGTCTACATCTGACTCTTTCAGCAGCTTGTTGGGCCTCTGAGAGAGGAGCCATACTAGGCTCCTGTCTGTAAGCAAACCATAGCATCTTCAGTAACAGTGTCAGGCCCTGGACCTCCCCCTGAGCAGGATCCGAATATGGATCTATCATTGGACCTCCTTTCCCTCAGGCTCTTCTCCATTTTTTTTTCTGCAGCTCTTTCAAACAGGAAAAATTCTGGGTGAGAGTTTTACTGTGGAATTGCTACCCCATCTCTCCACTTGATGACATGTCTTTCTATTGGAGGTAGACTCCAAACATTCCCTCTCCCCACTGTAGGGCATTTCATCTAAGGTCCCTCCCTGTGAGTCCTGAGAGTCTCTCACCTTTCAGGTATCTGGTACATTTTAGAGGGTTTCCTGCCTCTGCCTCCTACCACCAGAGGTTGCCTGTCCCCGCCCCCTTTTTTTTCCCTGCTGGCCCTCAAGGCTTCAGTCCGGTTTTCGCTCCACAATACCCCATTTCCCCTCCATGTCCTATCCCCAACTCAGGCCATGTCCTCCTGCCCCCTGTGGTTGCATTTTTTCTCCTTCCCAAGTGGAACTGAGGCATCCTTACTTGTGTCCCTTGCCTTGTTAACCTTCTTGAGTTCTGTGGATTGTATCCTGGATAGTCTATATTTTTTGGCTAATATTCACTTATTAGTGAGTATATAATGCAAGTCCTTTTGGATCTAAGTTACCTCACTCGGGATGATACCTTCTAGTTCCATCCATTTGCCTGCAAAGCTCATGATGTCCTTGTTCTTAATATCTGAGTAGTATTCCATTGTGTAAATGCACCATATTTTCTGTATCCATTCTTCTGTTGTGAGACATCTGGCTTGTTTCCAGCTTCTAACTACCATAAATAAGGCACAGCAGAACATGTGCCCCTGTGGCATGGTGGGGCATCTTTTGAGTATATGCCCAGGAGTGGTATAGGTGTGACTTTGGGTAAATCAATTTCAAAATTTCTGAAGAACATCCAGATTTATTTCCAGAATCCAAACCTACTTTTTATGGCAGTGGAAAATAAACTTTTTAGCAAAACTTGGGAAATCAGTCGTTATACAATATTTCAATTCTTAATGAATGTTTACTTACATAAACTTAATTTAAATGATAAATATCATAGTTCAGGAAGCATACATAGTCCACCTTATTGTTGAAAACCGTATGTTTTTCTATACAGGATATTCATGCTGGGAAGTTGTGAAATGTCTTAAATCCAATGTGCTAGATTTCTTATTGTAGACATAATATTTAAAAATATTGAATATTGAAAATATACAGCTTGAAGATATAAAATAAAAAGCAAAATACATGGGAATAGAAAATGATTTAATAAAAAGCCTTTAATCAAGAAACAAAATGCTGTGTTGTAGTGCATAACTTCAATCCCAACACTTGGGAAGCAAATATTGATGAACCTCTGAGTTTGAGGCCAGAGTAATCTGCAGAACGAATTCCAAGACATACAGGGCTACACAGTGAAACCCTATCTTAAAAAAGAAACACTGTCAATATATAACACAAGAGTAAAAGATATGCATAGGTGGGAATAATATTTTCTCATTAGGAATAAATGCTTCTAGGAAGAAATTACCGGGTGTGTATGGAATAAAATGTTGATACTGGTTAGGCCAGCTAGTTTAGGAGAAAAAAAACATAGACAGATCTTCAGATAGAAATATTTATTTTCTTGTCTGACTTCAAGGAAATACTCAGAAGTTCTTAATATATAATATATATTGAGATTTATTAATCTTTTAGTAAGTTTGTTTTATGCATAACATTATTACCTTAAAAATGTTTGTGTGTGTGTGTGTGTGTGTGTGTGTGTGTGTGTGTGTCCTCATGTGTGCAGGGCCTAGGATACTTGTGAAGAATAAAATACAAAATTGGAGTCAGTTGCTTTCCTTTTTCATATTTGCATGGGTTCTGAGGATTGAACTGCGGTAAGCAAGTTTACAGGACAGTGGCCTTTAGCCACTTGAAAATATGCTGAACTAGTTGTTTAATTTTAAATAAAAATTTTATGATCTCAAACACAAGGACAGTAAGAGAACATTACTCTAAGTATAGGTAATGATTTGCAGTCATTGATAACAAATACTCCCACTGAATGAAGAATGTCAATGTTTCTTTTGAATGAAATATTGTTTTTTGAATGGTGTGTGTGTGTGTGTGTATTTATGTATGTATGTATGTATGTATGTATGTATGTATGTATGTATGTGTTTTTATTTGTGTATTTGTCACCAAATACCTGCAGAAATCAGATATAAACTTTTGTGGAATTAATTTCTTTCTTTATACTCTATGAAAAAAACCCAACAGAATGTCAGGCTAGGTGCAAATCTCTTTCCATGCTGAGCTATCTCCCTCCCAAGTACATCCTTTTTTTTATTATTGCTTAATTCCTACTAATACCTACAAAATTCATTTATTTGTAAATATTTTCTTAGTATTTCTGCAATCTTCTCTTCTCCTTTTATTACTTGTTTCTTCACTCTGTTTATTTCAGTTTATTTGCTAGCAATATTTGTTTGACAATTTGTAGTCTATTCAGAAAATTGAATGCCTGAAAGTAATCTAAAACAACCCGTAGAACACAATTTTATCTTCTACAATTTGGTTGGCCTGACATGATTCATATTTAACATATTGTCTCACCAAACTGAAATGTATTTTCATGATGAATATGGTAGCTTTGTACCATGCCTATCAAGTGAAGAATCTGGTGTATTTGTTACATGATGTACAGACAAAAGTTGAAGTGAAAAATCATGTTAAAGTTACCTGTTTACACAAAAAAGAACCCATCTATCTATCTTGTATCAAGAAAACTATTTTAATGTTACAATCTATCAAAGTTATCAAAATAACCTTTGATTATATAAATCATATTCTTTATATGGAGTCATTTTTTTCTAGTAAAAACAACCAGATAAATAAAATGTGTATATTTCTGTTCAAAATATATCAGGTTTTAACTGATACACTTGTTGTTGTTGTTGTTGTTGTTGTTGCTGCTGCTGCTGCTGCTGTTGTTGTTGTTGTTGTTGTTGTTGTTTTGCCTTAGCCTGATTCCTCATCAGATCATATAAATTATGACCCTCCTCTTTGTGGCAGTTGAATTGTATTGTGGGCTGCATGCTTTCCAATTCGTCTGTGGCTTAAATGGAAAATGAAAGAAATATCTAGCTGAGAGTGAACTATGGGTCTTTAAAGGAATCATATGCTATCAGCAGGCATGATTTACTCTTAAATATTATATTTATGGGACATTTTGCAATTGTGGAAGGTGATCATAGCATAAACCTGTCCAACTACTAAAGGTACAGAAAATAGGAATCACTTTGATGAAACTACAGAATTAAAGGCAGGCTTCTGCCTACAACAATCTGCACTTTGAGTCTCTTGAAGTAACAGGAATGGGCTAAGTATTCTTTCAAGCACTTACATTGATTCTATAGGTATTTTCACAAGACGAGTATCCTGATTGCTCAGTACCAGTTTGAGCTAATCAGACATCCACCTCATATGTCGCTGTGATGCCTTCCAATTTCACCATCATGTGTTAAGAAAGAACAAAAGCACCATCCAGATTTATCTTCTGCCTATGATGAAGCTTGTGATTTCAAGAACTTAGGCAGAAAAAATCTCATAGTGTCTGCACAGTTTGCTCAGCAATTAACAACACTTAACACTTTAAAAAAATAACTACTTCAGTTCCTATCACCTGGTGGGTGTCATCTGTTAAAAATCCCACTTTTAGGAAATCCAAAATTATTTTCTAGACTCTTTGGGTAACAGATCCACATGTGGAACATAGGAATAAATCAGGCAAATACTAGTAGATATAAACAATGACCATCTATATTTTTAAATCTCCAACATAAACTTAACTAGTCACATACAGAAGGCAGCATTTTTTGTCAAGTAATTAGGGGTATGATCCATAAAAACATAGTTTGGACCCTTTAGGGGACATTTGCAGTCTTATAAAATGAACTTAAATTTAACATAATATTTAACCCAATGTTTCCACTTCTATAAGTGTATTCTGGCTCTAAATAAACATGTTTATAACAAATGAGTATTATGCATATCTATCCACAGTAATATATAATTAAAAATAGTGGGCTAGTAATGAAATTGAAAGGATTTTATTTTTTGTTTATTTCTAAAATTTTAAACAGTGTGTCTTTATCATATTCATCTCTTACTCCTCAACTATAATTCCAACCAAGACTCCAAATCATATCTCCCTCTCCACTTTATGTCCTTCTTTTTATAATTATTTATTTTTCTGAACTCAGTAAGTCCAATTATTGCTTCAAATATATGCATGGGTACAGGGTCATACAGAGAGATGTGGTAATATAACTACTACCATATTCCCGAAGAAACACTAATCTTCTCCTGCAGGCACAGCAGATCCTCAGCAAGCTTTCCCGGACATTTTTAGACCAGCCCTACTGATAGCATCATCATTGCAAATATGATGAAATATCTTCTTGATATTTCATGTCCCTTTCAGCTCTATCAACTAAAGTTTTGTGTTCACTTTTTAGGCCTGTGGATTTATCTACAAAATACTCTTTCACCTAAGGCCCAGGGAACATTGAAGAAGAGAGGAAAGGCAGAGTACAAAAGAAAGGGGATGAGGGAGTTTGCTGTGAGTTCCCGTCTCTGAGTAATTTCAGAAGCTACAACATGTCATACCAATGTACCTGCCAACTTGAGCTGAAGAAGGACAGCAGAACAGATCCACCGAAGTGGATGGAGCCAAAAAGTCCTCAACTCTGCAAGAAGCATTGCTGGGAATTAGGAAATTACAAAAGTGGGAGACGTGGTCTTTTGCAGGGAAGAGAATGCTAGTTTGGTTGTCTAATCCAAAATGTCCAGTTCTAAAATATACAATTCAGCAACATCATACAGATGAGGTGTTATATTTAGGCAGAGGTATTCATTTATATATGCTCATATATGCATGCAATATCAATTATTGTGAAAAGGAAAAGGCCATGAATTTGAAAGACCAAGTAAGGGCATATGAATAGTTTTGAGATAGAAGATGGAAGAAATAACTGTTTTATTGTATTGGATATTATATCATGTCTCAAATTGGCATTTGCCATTTTATGTAAGTTCATCCTTGGACAATTCTGAATTTTTCCATTGGTATGCATCAGAAATATACACAAACAATTGTAACAGCAATGCATATGTATTATTTCATAAAGGCATTTAAACCGATATCTAGTATTTGGGTTTATTTCTGAGTACTCATAGGATTTTCCATGAAAGATGAACTTCTACAATACTTATTACACTGTCTTCCTTTGTGGTCAAAAGTGATCACTTTTTCAAAGTCTATTATTGAGCTCCCTGACTATTTCTTTGTTTGTTTTTTAAGTTAACATTGCCATCAATTTAATATATTAAATACCACATATGGCAAGGTACCCAATAACATTACATTTAATAGTAGAAAATTATGATTTTCTAAAATGTCAAAGAGTATAAGAATATAAAATTTCTGGTCTGCCTATTACCATGGCCATGATTTCTCAACAAAGTATTCATGTAAGAGAAGAAAAAAATCTAGATTATTGAGGAAAAAATTGTTCTTTTTATAAACAACATGGACCTACTTAGAGAAATCACTAAAACAGTCACAAACTGTAATATTCAATGAAAATATACAGTTATATAATTTAAAGGTCATTTTCATTTGTCCATGAAGAAAGCACAACCAGAATGAAAAACTTACATAAATGAAACTGTCTGTTCTTTTTTTTTTTTTCTTGGAAGGGAAAGAGGCAATTCAGAGTGAAACCACAGTGTTCTGAACTAGATTAAGTATTTGTCTGCCCATGTTATTATAGGTCAATATCCAGAATATATATAATAAACCCTGAAAACCAAGAAAGGTCTAACTGAAGAGCGGGCAATAGAGAGACGCTCAATGGAAGTCATTCAAATTAGTCACTTACTATATGAAAAAATTCTCCATGTTGGAAAATTTCAGAAATTGAGAACATTTCATTCATCTTTACCTCAGTAGTGGTTACTATTGAAAATGCAGGTTGGGATGTGAGGGTTGGGTAGGTATTGATGATAATATAAAAATACAAAGATTTGAAGTACAGTGTTAGTAAGAATATACATTATTAAAGCTATTATGGAAACCAGCAGGGACTTCCACAAAAGACTGACGACGAGACTACCAACTCATATTACTACTAAGTAAGGGACCAGAGATAATGATATTAGGATTCTGTACATCTATGTTTATTTCAGCACTACTTATAAGATCAAGCAGATGGGAATATCAGACAGGTAGGGGGTGCACATCTGTGATCTCATCTGTTAGATACACTGAGAATGATTGTCATGAAGCCTTGCTGGAATATGTAACATGTTTAAGGTCAGATTGGAGAAATTAGTTAGAACCCTTTGGAAATTTTTAATAAGAGGCCTGGACCTGCAGTTTAGTGCTAAGGCAATATACCAGCATTCACAAGTCCCTGAATTCAGGCCCAGAATTAATAAAGACAAGCGAGCAAATGAGGAAGGATGTACATTTTTATTGTGTGATATTGGATTATAAGTATATGGTGTATATACACAACTGAACCTCATTGAGACATAAATGGGTGTACTATTGTGGTTATGACAAAATAGGTACAAGTGGTGACCACTGTGTTAAATAAACCAGATACAGCCAGATAAAAGGACCGAGGTAGCTGAGGGGGTTTCCAGCCCCATAAGAATCAAAGCTCCCAAGAATAAACCACAATCAAAAAGCACACATGAAAAAACTGATGTCTCCAGTCACAGATGTAGCAGAGGCTTGGTGGGCATCAATGGGAGGAGATGCCCTTGGTCCTGTGAAACTTTATGTTCCAGTGTAGGGGAATGCCAGGGAAGGGAGGTGGGAGGGAGTGGATGGGTATGGGTGGACCCTCATGGAGTCAGTGGTGGGGGGATGGGAAGTGGGGTTTCAGGAGGGGAAACCCAAAAAGTGGATGACATTTGAAATGTAGATTTAAAAAATCCAATAAAAAATGGAAAAATTTAGTATGATACAAATTAAAATTATATTTGGAGATTATAGGGTCAGGATCCTGAATAGGATGCAATGGTGTATGTGTGCATGTGTGTGTGTGTGTGTGTGTGTGTGTGTGTGTGTGTGTCTGTGTGCATGTGTGCATGTGTGCGCACGTTTTACAAGCCATTTACACTGACAAAAATCCCAATTTAAATAATAGAAACATGTTCAAAATATATATTGGATATATGACAACTTTAGTAATCCAATATATTTTCAGCTTAATCTGTGATTTATGGGAGGAAACACAGATAGATCATTTAGCCACTTATTTGTCACACAGGCATGAAGACTTGAGGTCCAACACCAAAGTTGTTATGCACGTGAGATAGTTCAACCCTGTAGTTCTTGTCCTGAGGAGGCAGATGTCTGAGGAAAGCCAGCTGGATAGTCTAGCTGCACGAGTAAATCAAGTGAAATAAACCTAAGACATCTGACATAAACCTCCAGTCTCCAAATTCAAGCACACAGAAGTATGTGTGCACTCACAAACACATTAACACACAAAAATGACAATGGGAAATATTTGTGTGTTCTCAACACACAAAGGTGTATGTGATAATGTTCATTAGAATGACTTAGTTGCTTCACAATTGTGTATGTCATAGTGTTGCATTAGAATAACTTAGTCCCTCCACAGAGCATGTATACTTTAATACATAATAATCTACACGTGGATGAACTAAATTCATAAAATATACAGACATAGGATTTAAAACTGTTTCCTTTTTATATCTTTATTTTCTCTGCTTATGTTCATAAATCTTCAAATATGTAATTTGAATGATTCTTGTTTCTAAACTGGAATATGCACATACAGGTGATCATTACCAGAATGAGAAGAATTAGATAAGAAATCTGGAAATGAGAAGCCTAATTTGGTTAGTTTTTTTAATGCAGAGGTTTTAGTAGTGCACCAGATTATAGACGTGCTATAAATAGTGGAGGAAATTGATATGTCCATAGGAATTAAAACCACTGTGCAAATGTATAAGACAGAGCTCACATTTTTGCTGAAAATATATCAGTACCCCAGGAAGGATTACTTAGGGTTTTATTTTCCTGTCTCTAACCTGTAGTGATAGGGAAGAGGGATTCATAAAAAGAGGTGTGTATAAAAAAATTATTCAGAGTGGTGAGGGTGAATACAGCACATTCCTTTTTAAATTTTTTTTTATCCAAAGCAATATTTTCAAATAAGAAATAATATCACTGAGGTCAATGGTATTCAGTAAAATCTAGAGAAAAATATGTTTCCAAAAGAGTGAGTTGTTTATCTTGTCATGTGCTGGTGTAGATATGGATAAAGATCACCATTTTCAGATCTCAAGTGCTTGAAAAAATGATCATTATTTGTGATACCATTAAGCGATATTTCAGCCTTTTTGTTACTGAAGTGGAACATCCTGCATATGCGTGATATGGAGGTATACACAGTATTTTATTTAGACGTCATGATAAAACTTGACATCAAAAGCAATAGCAAAATGAGACTGTGGCCCAAAATTACGATAATTCAAAAACCTATTATTTTATTATGGGAGCTGGAATTACTGACTGAATATGTGGTAACTGAGGAAAATAGATAATTAATTCAAATGGCAATATTAGATGAGCTGTGAGAAATAGATGTAATGTTTGAATTAATTCACAGGTGGCTGCTATAGCTGACTGCTGCGTGAGATTCTGTGAGTTCATATGCCTAGAGGCTAGATCGACACGTGATTTAGCAATGAAAAATGAAGTCAGCTCATCAATTGAGACTCATAATCATTATATTGCTCTATAGAAGATAATGCATTATACCTCACATGTTTCAGAGAATCTAAAGACATTTAGTTTGAATTTGTGAACCATGGAAAAGATTTGAGACTAATACAACTGTTACAGTTTTGCTGACGTTAATTATCTGTATAGCATAGATTCAGAAAGAAGCCGTCTTCTTTTACCGAAGGCCTATGTAGTAGAGAAGAAAAATCTAAGGGAGTGAAGTGCTAATTAAATCAAGCAGAATGTTGATGTGGGGAATCTACGAAAAGTAATGAGAAAACACAAGCAGGGTGATGCCGTGTTTTACCTCCTCTAACTTGGTTTTAGGCTATACTTATGAACCCAATGATCAGTTCCCCTTCGTGTGTATCTTTGTCTCCTTAAATGACATTGGTTCTAAACTTATGTGACTCATGATTTCCATTAACATTTTAGAAGTTTTCTCAGATGATATTCATGACATTTTGGTAGTGAGATGAATTTAAACATTTCTGAAGTGTGTTGCCTTTGAATAAATGCAGCAACTTCTGTAAGTCTACTTAAATCTTTGGTGTGTTTATACTTCTATTTAATGTAATGTCTCCTGTAAACTGAGGCTTCATTTGTTCGCTGCAGCAACTGGTTCATAACTGAAAAATACATCTTTTAATTTCTATCTACATGTCCTTCCTTTATATTATTAAATTTCTTTCCTGATACACCCTCCATAGTATTATGTTTGTGCTTAAGAACTTACCTCAGCATAACCTGTACACATACCAAGAAGAAAAATGAGAAAAAGGGTTCTCTCTCTCTCTCTGTCTCTCTCTCTCTCTCTCTGTCTCTCTCTCTCTTTCTCTCTCTCTTTCCTTCCTTCCTTCCCTTCCTTTTTCTCTTTCTTTCTTTGGTGTGTTTGTTTGTTTTGTATTTCGAAGACAAGGACTCACCATGTAAATAATATATATATATATATATATATATATATAGAGAGAGAGAGAGAGAGAGAGAGAGAGAGAGAGAGTGAGAGAGAGAGAGTGAGAGAGAGAGAGAGAGGGAGAGAGAGATATTCTTCTTGGAAAACAGATATCATGGGTTACTTGACTATGTGTGCCAGGAAAAATATGGTTACATATATTTATTTTATTATCTATGTGGATGCTAGAGTTTTGTCAAACATAAATGTTAATGTTATGACTAACCACCATGAAGGTAAGAAATTTCTTTGAGAAATTAAAATTACAGGCATTGCTACTCAGAAATAAGACATTTGGGGGATTAAGAAACTTCTTGAAAGCAGCAAGAACAGTTAATAAATATATTCCTCTCATTTTCTGCCTAAATTGACTGAATGTGAGTTAAAACACTTCCATGAAACATTATAAGAAGCCACTATCTCCAAGAATGAGCACACTTCCAGATGTTTTTGGCCTCTTGTTCAGGTGCCTCTGTTTGCTGTTGATTGACTTAAGGCAAGTAGCAGCTACTGAGAGAGAAGGACTGAATACTTTCTCAGGGTCTGGAAGAAGCAGGCAGATAGAAGTGCAATGTGGAAGGAAAAGTGAAATTTTGAAATATGCTGTTCTTATTAATGGCACATGAGTGTGTTCTTTGAATTGCAAATAACACGTGTGAACAGTGAGCAGAGGGTTCAGTTCAGTTCTGTAAAACAATGAAATCTGGATTGAGATCCTTAGGGATTGTAGTCCTGAGCCATATATGCCCTTATACTTTCATTCCTCTGGTTTAGCTTTTTCTACTTGGAAAGTGTAGAAGACATAATATTGTGTATATTAATTCATGTTCCTCTGATACTGAACATCATTAAATGTAGTTAGAAAAACTAATTACTCACGTTGTCCTGTGGTAAAATTTGGGCTAAGGATAACTTTGCGATAAAAGAAATGAGTGCCATTTAATTTATTTAATTTCATATAAGTTTTCCCTCTTTGACCTTAAGTGTCTATTGGTTTGATGCTGTTATGCTGAACAAAACAAAATCTTCCCAGAACAATGTTATTGGGCAAACTGATTGCTCATTAATATTCCTCTTTTATTTAATGTGGTCAGGTCTGTGATGATGCAAACAGTGTTTCTGCACAGGAATCAATATGGATATCTGCAAGGCTCCTTCACTGCAGGACAAACCATACAGAGTTCAGGGAAATGGGAATGTTGGATCAATCCCAATTTGTCAAAATTCCTATTTATGGGATGGAAGCATGCATGATTTTCTAATCTTTCCATTTAACTAGCAGCCTTGTAAATGTATGTATATCCTGTACTTTCTGCATGCAAACAAGACACTCACTGACTCAAAGGTGTTTTAGGATATATTTTTAGATATCCACAGTTCCAATTCTTATATTTTATGCTCTTCATAGAATTAAACAATAGCTTCAAAATTAGCCAGCCAGAAATGACCCTCATTCATCTTTCATGAGTTCCTGACAACTAAGTAACATTCTTAAAAGAAGCGTGAATGCAAACTTTCCAGTCCTTTGCCAAAAATCTTTGACTGAACTTCCATTTCACCTTGAATATATGTGAAAGTTATACAAATATTTAAGTTCCTACATTATCTGACCTCTTTTCCTATTTATACTCTTCAATTCATCTCTCCCTGCTCACCCTTCTTTTTTTTTTTCCATCTACAGCAACTTCAGCCTCAAAGCTTTTTGAAAATGCACCAGGCAGTTTCCATTCTTAATATTTGACCAAAGCTAAACCTGGAAGATTTTTTTCCAAGGTCCTTCATATTTATGTTCTTTTACTGATCACTGTTTTGGAGAAATATCTCTCTCTCTCTCTCTCTCTCTCTCTCTCTCTCTCTCTCTCTCACACACACACACACACACACACACACACACACACACACACAGAGGGAAGAGAAAGAGGGAGGAGAGAGTTTGTGGGATAGAGAGAGAAAAAAAAAAACACACTATTATAATTATTCAAGTAAGATTTAAGTCAAACTCAAAGTGGTACATTCAGATCCATACCTTTTTGGTACTCTGGTTTCAGTCTGTGGCTCATTACATTTTAATGCAGGGTTTTGTGTGTTTGTGCATGCATCTCTCTCTCTCTCTCTCTCTCTCTCTCTCTCTCTCTCTCTCTCTGTGTGTGTGACATAAGCTATGATTAACCTTGTCTGTCTCCCATCAATGCTAGGATGTTATTTTTATTATATGTCTTAGGAAAACTAATATAACCTCTCACTGTACATACCAGCAGATATCGTATGTGGAAACACAAGAAAAAGAAACCCATATTTTGGATTGGGCATAGAGGTAGCAGTACTAAACTGCCAATAAATTTTTTTAATAGGTGAATGCCATCATTAAACCACTGAACTGAGAACATGACCCCGTTGAAGGAATCTTAGAAAGGACGAAAGAGCTTGAAGGGGCTTGAGACCCCATACGAACAACAATGCCAACCAACCAGAGCTTCCAGGGACTAAGCCACTACCCAAGACTATACATGGACTGACCCTGGGCTCCAATTGCATAGGTAGCAATGAACGGCCTAGTAAGAGCACCAGTGGAAGGGGAAGCCCTTGGTGCTGCTAAGACTGAACCCCCAGTGAACGTGATTGTTGGGGGGAGGGTGGTAATGGGGGGAGGATGGGGAGGGGAACACCCATATAGAAGGGAAGGGGGAAGGGTTAAGGGGATGTTGACCCAGATACCGGGAAGGGGACTAAAAATTGAAATGTAAATAAGAAATACTCAAGTTAATAAAGATGAAAAAATAGCAAGTTTACATTTTTTTTAAACTAGCAAATGGAATATAATTGAGAATTCTCATATTGGCATTTAACTATCAGCTGCTTTATGAATTTTGATGAAGTGGTGTTTTTGTTTTCTTAAATGAAGCAAGCAAGCAAACTCAGTCAAAATTCAGACTCACTGTGAGCATTTATGAAGCTGTTTTTGAAGTTGAGCATTGATGACTCTAAAGAATAAAATGCTCCTATGCCATATTGCAAGAATATCTTCATAAGAAAAAAACACAACGTTTGATTCATTTCACTAAATACTTTTACAAGTCACGGGGTGATACAATTTAATTTTTCCTGTTAAGGTTTTATAAGCTTCATCCAATTTAATATTCACAGTGTCTCATTGCTTGTGCACATTTGGTATTTTTCACTGAACTCTGAGTTTGAACTTTTTCACTAGGATGAAGCATCCCTTGCATTTTGCAAATAACAGGTGCATGTTGGAGCATCAAAACAGCATTGCTAGACATGGGCTTCATGAAGAGACTGACTGACTTTTTGCAAATCTTAAGCAGCTCTCCTGGTTTCTCGGGCCATAAGGAGCACAGCACATGAGGACGTGCAGGAGGGAATTGGTAGTCTCCCCGCATCTCTTTTCTTGTCCTTTACATTTCATTGTAATGAAAAATTGAAATATAACTCTAAGCAGAGCCTGCAGCAAATCCATTCCTTTCTCTTTTGAGTAATGTTCTTCTGATAGGGAAGAAGTAAAATGATGAAAAGGTTAGGAGATGCTTTAACTCACACTTGCAAAGGTTATAATTGTATCAACGTCCAGGTCAAAGGATAATCAAAGCTTCAGTTATTCCTATGCTAGTCATATTGATGCTGGAAAACATTTGTCTCAGCATTTAAATACAATGCGTTGTCATGGATCTTTAGTACTAATAACATTCAAATTTACTTCATGCCTGAATATTTATTTCTTTTGATGTCAGCATGCTATTTAAGCTATCAAGCCTATGAAATAAAAAACAATTCGTCACATTACAGGAAATTGTCTCACATGGCTACTCAAACACTGCAATCAGGACGTAGAAGGCTTGAAAATCGATTGTGTGCCCTCAGATTGCAATCCACGCGCTTCCGTCTAATATATCAATCCACAGCCACAGGAAAAGCAAAGCATCCCCCTCACTTAGTTCATAGCCATATTTCCTAACTACTCTTCTTCTGTCTCAATAGGAAACCAAAGAATACAGTCAATGCTTAGGTTTTAAAAAGTCATTCAAATTATAAAAATATTAAACTAAATAAAAATATTAACAATGTAGTAATTCCCATCCATCTCTTAAAATAATAAGTCATCTGCTTATTCCATTAATCCCTCACTCCTACTTAACATGCTGTGAGAGTAATACTTTTGTAAAGGTTCCCTGAGAGTCTTTTATGCATTTTACATTATTTTTTATTCAAAATAAATAAGTTCTTAACTTTTCATCAGCTCTTCACAAAGAGTGGGATAATGAAACCAAAAGAAGACAAATCCTTAGAAGCCATGGCCATTATTCCTGCAAATGTTTTAACCTTGGACAATCAAATTTTTATAACAATACCAAATAAATTTATATTATCTGATAATTGTTTAACAAAGGCATTCAATAACAGCAACAAGAATTACACTCTTCTTGCTATTGGTTTGTTTATCATTTATTACATAGCATCTTCATAGGATATTACATTTCATCAGTAATGTAACAAAATATGATACATAAGAATAAAAATGGTTTCTTACTTTTACTGTTTCTGAAATACAAATGCAAAATTAGAATTTGTAACTTTATTTATTGGAGTATATTTCACATGATAACTTCTGAGTAAATATAACTCCATTATTTTCAATGATGTCATAAAATAAATCTTGAGCTACTTTGAATGATGATTTGTAATATATTCTACCAGCAGAGAACAGGTAATACCCACTGATGAATATGATTCATTTTTTTTTATTATTAACTTGAGTATTTCTTATATACATTTCGAATGTTATTCCCTTTCCCGGTTTCCGGGCAAACATCCCCCTCCCCCCTCCCCTTCCTTATGGGTGTTCCCCTCCCAACCCTCCCCCCATTGCTGCCCTCTCCCCAACAGTCTAGTTCACTAGGGGTTCAGTCTTAGCAGGACCCAGGGCTTCCCCTTCCACTGGTGCTCTTACTAGGATATTCATTGCAACCTACGAGGTCAGAGTCCAGGGTCAGTCCGAATATGATTCATTTTAAAGAAAACTTTTCTGGGTGTAGAAGTTGTGGGTTCCTCCTTCATTGAAGCATCTCATAGCTTCCATCTATTGTTCATGATATTATCTCAAAATTGTACATATACCCAAATATGGACTTCTCTAGATTTAATGCCAACATCTAAAGCTGATCAAATCTCAAGGCTGGAGAATGACAAACATGTTAATAGGACTGATTGTTCATGCACAGGAGCTGCCTTTGTATCTAATAACTCATATATCAACTGAGAAATGATTGCAATTCCAGTTCCAAAGTATCACAAATATTCTCCCACCCTCTGTGGAGATTAAGCACACATATGATACACATACATACCTCAGTTAAAACACTCATGCATAAAAATGAAAATGAATAAATCAAAAACAATAAACATAAAAATGAACGTATCACCAAGTCAGACCAAACTGTGAAACAGGAAAAGGGAATATTAAAAAAATCATAATAAAGAATGCATTATTAGCTCCACAATATATAATACAATTCACTTTTGTATAGTAAATCCACTACCCTGCACAAGGTCAATGATGACAAACCAGTAGGAAAAGGTCGTCAGCAGCCAGTGTTCTTTCTCTGTAGTAGCATTGTCTGCCTTCTTTGTGACACACTATTAAAACTCTCTTTGACCCCTGTCAGTCAGCAAATGGGACCCAGTAAGCAGAAATGCAGTGAGTAATTTCATGTGTAGTCTGATGAAATCTTTTACCTTCTCTAAAGTTTAGAAAAATGCAGTCTTCTGAGATCAAGGTGTCAAAACAAAGCAACTTACGCTTATTACTAATTGAACTGCGCAGATTGAATATCACTTATAAAATAGACTCTTGTCTTCCTTATTACTTATTTATTTGTTACTCATATCTAGTTATCACAGCTATTCCATCTGCAGAGACCGGCATGTTTTCTCTCTTCTCAAACCCTGCAGAGTCTCATCTGTTTCAAATGGCTTGTCAAAGCAATAAAAACACAAAACAAAACAAACAAAACTATTTTTTTCTTTAGGGAATTTTGAGTTCATCAGTTAGAGAGGAAAACATTTGCATTCCAAAATCACACACATTTCATTTTAAATATCTCCTGAGAAAGGTACTCATCAGCATAGAGGAGGCTTTCCCAATGCTCCTATGAGGCATAAATTCACTCATTTAAGTTTATTCCTCATTTTACAGAATCAGATCAAGTATTTATTCTAAAAAAAAAAAAAACAAAGGAATTTGAATTTAAATCTAGCTGATATCTATACATCAGCAAGTCAGTGTTTGGAATTATGTAACTTTTTATATTATGAAATCAGGCAAATATATAATTACGAACTACAAACAGCCTATATAACTGCTCAACACATTCAAGATACATAGGACAAGGGCATTGTTAGTTTCCAGAGTATACAACATAATTCACTTTCGATTTAACAAATTAATTTCACTGCAGCATAACAACAGTAGCAAATGAGTAGGAGAAAGTCAACTCAGTGAATATTCTTGTTCAGTAGTAGGATTATCTTCACAATTTGTTACATATAATTAAAATCCATTGACATTTGTAAGTCACCAAACAATACACACACACACACACACGCGCGCGCGCGCGCACACACAAACACATGTATGTATATAAACATTTGCTGGTAAGTGTAAAGATTTAAAAAGACATTCACTGAATGGTTGGTGGATCTCAAAACATGAAAACTAGATCAACCCCAACAGGTTACACATAGATGTGTGCACATATATGTATATAAAAATAACAGTGATAAGTCAAGAAGAGACTGTAACAGCAGAGGAATGAGCAGGAATGATGTAGAAATAGTCCTCATGTATGAAGTCCTCAACAAATTAAAATTATATTTTTACAAAAAAGATAATCCAAAGATATATATCCCTAATAGAAAAGAATATCTACATCAATATCTATCTATCTTATATATACATATATAGGATAACATAAAATCAGAGAGAGAGAATTTTTAATTAATGCTACAGCAAATTTTGCAATTTTATTGGCCTAACATACAAATTTATCATATAGTACTAGAGGACAGAAATCTAAAATTGTGCTTCTATAATAACCATTTCCTTGCTTATTTAAAATCTCATGAGATTTTCATGCAACTTAAGGTGTGATCTTCCTCCATCTGCAAATTCTGCAATGCAGGGTTAAACACATCTGACCTTTACAGTTGCAAAATTGTTTTAATAACCATGTCCCACTCTGCCTAACCCCTTATGCATAGTCTACCAATTTTAAAGAACTGTATTATTTTTGACCATATATCTATTTCCAGATATATATATATATATATATACATATATATATATATTCAATGTCAAGACATTCACCTAAGTTAATATTTATATTAACATTTGTAAATGTTCTTTGCTATTTAATTGAACATACTTACATATTTTGAAAATTAAAGTACACAGCTATTTGAAGAAGAAAAATATTAAGTTGATCACAGTGCCTAGATTACCTTTGAAAAAAGGTTCAAAAATACTCTCCTTTTAAACAATGGTTACTTTTGGTATCTTTTTACAAAATGTTGAGGTTTTTTTCTTTACTCAAAGTAATGTCATTCTAAACCTGCCTAGGATTATAAAGGTTAGATAGGACAGTTTATGTAAAAACTTCAAGAATTGTCTCTAAATATATTTAAGGTCTACAGAAAGAGTATACATACACCTCCAGTTGAAAGGGAGGGCATGAAGTGCCATCCCACAGTCTTTAACTCTGACCCAGAATTGTTCCTTTCTGAAAGAACTTCAGGGATACAAATGGAGAAGAGACTGAGGAAAAGGAGGTCCAGTGACAGGCCCAAATAAGGAATCATCTGAAGGTGAGGCTCCAAGGCCTGACACTGGTTCAGGTGCTAGGGTGTGCTTATAGACAGGAGACTAGTATGGCTGTCCTCCAAGAGACCCAAGAATAGCTGACAAAGACAGATGTAGATATTTATACCCAACCATTGGACTGATCTTGTGGACCCCTGTGGTTGAATTAGGGGACCCTAAGTAACCACATAAGAAGACCAGCAGTCTCAACTAACCTGGACCCCTAAGATCTCTCAGATACTGAGCCACCAACCAGGCAGCAGACATGAGCTTTTCAGAGGTTCCAGACACACATATCAGAGGACTGCCTGATCTGCCCTCATGGGGAGAAGACTAGCCAAACCCTCCAGAGACTTAAGGCCCCAGGGAGTAGGGAAGTCTGACAGGGGTGGGGGTGGGCATCCTCTGGAGACATGGAGGAGGAGAAATGGAATGAGGAACTGTGGAAGGGTGAACGTGGACTGTAAAAATATAGAAGTAATAAAAAAGTGGTTCTATAAATGATAAATTTAATTGCTCATGTTTATTTATGTGTGTAGATTTAACACTCATTAATGTTTCTTCACACAAGGCTTCAAAATAAGTGAGTTTGAACACATTACTAATAAATTCAGAATCAATAATGTTATTTACATATCATATGTGGGGCAAGTTGAGAAAGATAACCTTTTTAATTCCATGTTCTGTAGTTCAAGACATGCCTATTCCAGCTTTATAAAATCCAAATCAATAACCACAGAATTTCCGTGTATATTCTCTGAGGTTCACAGAATACTGACAAATTAAAGCATAGCTGCAAGCCACTTATCTTCTCACATAAGAAGAACAATATAACACTTTCATTTTTTTCTTCTCAATTTTTAGTTACTTCCTTGAGAATTTCGTACAGTGCATTTCAGTCATATTCATTCACTTCACCTAGTGTTTGACCATCTGTCTCCCCTTCCTAGCTTCACATTCCTTCTTTTTCAAATCCATCAAATACAGTTTCTGTTGCGCATATAGTCGTAGATGTGTGGTGTTCTCTAGAAGGCTCTCTTCTACCAGGTACTGTACTTCAACCTCAAGGAAAAGTGATTCTTCCTCTTGCAGAGACCATCACCTACCATGTTTTCCTAAATAGATGTATGATTTTGTGCCCACCTCTTCTCTCCATGCTGGGATTTTTTCTGCTTTCACACTGTCAAGGGTCTGCGTATGTTGCCTTTATAGTTGAGAATCCATATGTGCAAATACCATATAGTAGTCAGAAAAGACTCTTATTGTCATTCATCATCTATGGCCTTTAGAATCCTTTGCCAACAATTCCTCTATGACTCTGAGTCTTAGACAGAGGACTGTGATATGGATGCCATGTTTAGGGTTGAACAATACTCAGTCCCTTATTGACTTCATTTTGATTACTTTTGGGTTTCTGTGTTAATTGTAATCTACTGCAATAAGAACCTTCTTTGATGAGAATTGATCTATGAACTAGATTATTGGTCTAATGATAAAAAATTAAGAAAAATAACTGTGGTACATCTTCTTTCTTCTGTGCAAGTTAGTCTGAGTCTTCAGGTTTTTGTGTTTCATTTATGGTAACAATACAGATCAGGAAATTAATAAGGGGCCACAAAGGGAAAGGAAATTTCAAGCTTAAAGAGAATGTAGTTGAATAAAGGGTACAGAGAAATTATAATTCAGAAAGAGTTTAAGAAAAATGCAGGTATGAGAGAGCAGAGTAGTAGAAGAGTACAAGAAGTGATAAAGATGTGGGGGAAAAAAAGGAAGAAACATCCTGCTGTAGAACTTTCCTAAGCCACATAGATACACATGAATAAAGAGTTTACATGGAGATACCCATAATGAAAAAACAATTCTCCTTCTAAACAGCAGAGGATCACATTATGCTTTCCTAATTTAGGTTTATATAAAAACAGTAAATGTTTTGCTTTATGCTGAATTTGACAGTTCCAAATATTTATAAGTTTATGAATGTAAATGTCACCAAACATCTTTTAAATTTTCAACACTGTAATGTTTGTATTAGTTGGCATGTGTCTGTCAATGGTATAGATGAGACAGACAGAAATTGTAGAGGTTGGCTCTGTCTTGGGTCCTGTAGGCTCTAAGCAGCAAAGTCAAGTTATTAGGTGTGGTGGCAGTGGCCTTTTTTATCTGTCAAACTATTCTGGCATTTTCCCCAATGACATTTCTGATGGTTTGTACTCTTTTCTGACTTGTAGTAACAGGCTTCAAGGAATGTTTCCACAGATGTTTAAAATTTGCTTTGCAGGACACTATTTTTTCTTTTTTTTATTGGATAATTTTTTTTTTACATTTCACAGGTTATTTCCTTAACTGTCCATAAGCCCCTTATCCCATTTCTCTCCCCCTTCTTCTATAAAGGTGTTCCCCCTCTCCAATGACCCTTCCTTCCCACCTCCCTGCCCTGATCTTTGGGTAGTAGTTTATTACCTGGGAGTTCTGGTTGGTTGGTATTGTTGATCTTATTGGGTTACAAGCCCCTTCAGCTCCTTCAATCCTTTCTCTAAGTCCTCCAATGGGGACCCCATTCTCAGTTCAATGCTTTGCTGCTGGCATTCGCCTCTGAACTTGTCATGCTCTGGTTGAGCCTCTCTACAGACAGCTATATCAAGCTCTTGTCAGCATTTGTACTTCTTGGCTTCCTCAATATTGTCTAGGCTTGGTAGTTGTATATTTATGGGCTGGATTTCCAGGTGGGGCAGGCTCTGAATGGCCATTCCTTCAGTCTGTGCTCCAAATTTTGTCTCCATATCTCTTCCTTTGAGTATTTTGTTCCCCCTTTTAAGAAGGACTGAAGCATCCACATTTTGGTCATCCTTCTTCTTGAGGTTCATGTGGTCTGTGGATTGTATCTTGGGTAATTCGAGATTTTGGGCTAATATCCACTTATCCATGAGTTCATACCATTTGTGGTTTTTATTTTGTTGTTTTGTTTTTGTTTGTTTGCTTGTTTTCATGTGATTGGGTTACCTCACTAAGCAGGACACAATTTTAAACCTCATAGTTTAATGTTAACCTCTCACCTGTTCCCCAACACCACTTTCATAGATAGCTTTGACATTGCAGAACCCTCAAGAAACACATTGACACAGATAAAGGCAAGAAA
The DNA here is from genome assembly GCF_011064425.1 of Rattus rattus. Classification (NCBI taxonomy): domain Eukaryota; kingdom Metazoa; phylum Chordata; class Mammalia; order Rodentia; family Muridae; genus Rattus; species Rattus rattus. Next base: position 160,169,370 of record NC_046156.1, read on the forward strand.
AACAAACATGAGATTTCTATGTAGATTTCTTTATGGTAGTTAAAAATACTCCTAAGTAAATCTTTTTTTTTTCAAGAAGTTTTAATAGAGTTTAGGCAGAAGTTCCATAAAGACACCGTTAAATATCTTGAAAATGTGCATTTATATTTTAAAAGCGTTCCAAAGGTTTGTTCAGCTTGTATATACGTAACAAGTGATAAGAACCTTGAATTAGGAAAACTTACTCTCATTTATATTACCTGATGAGAGGGGGAAAATCAGTTATAATTTTTATTGCTAAGGATTCTACTGCATACAAAACAGATTAAAAATCAATATGAACATGCATTTTGTGTTTTCTTTTATTATAACTTCTGCATCAACCTACTTTAATCTTTAAGTTCTATGTCAGAATAAATCTGTGATTCTATTTGAGAGAAAAATTATGAACTTCAAGAACTAATTAAAAATTTAATCTGGGGACTTAGTCTAGCCAGAGCAAATGATTCATTTTAAAGTTGATTTCAGCTACATGATCAGTTTCATTTTGATGAAATTTTCCAAACACCTGAGGACTCACCAATATTACAAAGTATATAAAATAAGTATCTTTCATGCCCTAGCTGCCATGAATTGTTTTGTGATATATGTGGAGTACAGAATAGAGTGTTTCTTCTAACAGAAATTGACTACAGGTTAGAAGGTTGGGAATGGAGGAATCCATTCATAGACATCATCAAACTTTAAACAAAAAATTTGTTTCTGTGTTCTGTAGCCCAGCAGAGCCAATATGAGTAACATTTATTTAAAAAAGAAGATAGGAATTGATAAGACTTATGGTGATTTGGCCTTTATCATACTTGTCATTAAAATTACAAATGTCTATTTAGTTTTACTTTCTTTTAAGAGAGAAAAGGAAGGGGTATGGATTTGGGTCAGATATGGTATAGGAAGGATGTGAGAGGAGTTGAGAGAAGTGAAAGTATAATTGGAATATATCTGTGGAAAATATAATTTCAGTAAAAATATAGAAAAATATTTCAAAAATACTTAAGGTACTCGATTTGCTAATTATGCTGACTTATGGTAGTAACCCAGCATATGCATGGATCAAAAATTAACACAGAACTTAATAAATGTAGCATTCAATCAAATAGTAAAAATAAGAAAAAATTCCAGGTATCATTTATTTGATTGTTTGTTTGTTTGTTTGTTTGTATGTCTTGGAGGGGGTATTACATATACAATAAGCTCAATACTTTCTCAAACAGTCATAATCTGATATATGTTTGATTATTATATATTTGTGTGTAGCCTAACATCATCAGCAGTGAATATCATGTACTAAAGGGAACAGAAAATATTTTGAATAAAGAAATGAATGTTGTACTCTGGAAGAAATGAAAGACACAGTGAAGTCTGTGCAATGCTTTAGGTCATAAAGGGCAGTATGAATTCTCAAAGCCAAGCAAATCAATTATTTATAAATGATAGTAAGATATTTCAGCGTGTCAGAGTTGAGTGAGCATTTTATTAAGTATAAAACTGATAGTCACTCCAGTTGCCTTGCATAAGACTGTTAAGGGGACTCAGAAGTTTACTTTAAAAACGTATTTGTGTACGTGTGTGTGTTTGTGTTCATTATATATAATAATAATGAAAGCAGAAGACATTATTTTAACTGGAACAAGGCATGACGGTATTTGTAGTGCGGAGAAGAAATGGTACCTAGAGTAATCATGTAAGTAATACACTACAATTAAATTTACATTTTTAATTTAAAAATGGGGGGAATGCCTTTGAGTGAGGGATGTCAGAGATACCCTAAGCCAGGTATTTGGGCCTAGCCTGAGTCAAGAAGTAAAAAAAAAAAAAAAAAAAATAGAGACAATTGACTGAAAGTGTTCTCAAAAGCATTATTATTCCTTAAAGAAGACATTTAATTTGGCAGATGTCATAGAGTTTTATTGTTGTAAAGAGACAGAATGACCAAGACAAACATTTGATTGGGTGGCTTACAGTTTCAGAGGTTCACGCAATTATTATCATGTTGGGGAAAGTGGTATTTTACAGGCAGACTTGGTGCTGGAAGAACTGAAAGGTTTCTCCATATTGATCCTATGGCAACCAGAAAGAGATTCTCTAAAACAGGCAGCTAGGAGGAGGTTCTTTTGAGCACTATGTTGAGCTTGAGTAGTAGGAGTCCTCAAAAGCCAGTAATACAATGACACACTTCCTTAAACAAGGTCAAACCTATTCTAACAAGGAAACACTTCCTACTAGTACCACTTCCCATAGGCCAAGCATATTCAAACCACCATAGCAGAAAAGCATACAATAAACACCTTATCTTATAATTATTTGTTTCTTAATTGAATTGATGATGAACAGCACAAAACAAATGACTTTGTTTAAAAAAAAAAAAAACAGAATCAGTTTGAGAGGTCTCCTTTTACTGGATGTCAGTATCTCTGTTGACTCCCATGAAGAGCATACACTGATGGTAGCATTCCAGTTGATGATTACACATGTAAGAAAACATTGAGATGCACAGGATTAGTAGCACGAACATCATTTTACCCTTTCAGATCTTCTCTTTGAAAAATTAACTCCTGGTAGGCCATAATATATGTGAAGAAATAGCTTAAAATGGATTTTGCAGAGAAATAGAGACACAAACTGTAAATAAACTAAAATTGAAAAATACAAAAGTGTTAAAAGATCCTGTTATGGATGTGACTAGAAGTATATCTTAATTAATTATAAGTTACATTTCTCAGTATTAATTTGTTTTATTGTTTTTCAAACAAAATTTTCTTTTTGGTAATGCTTGTCCCTATGATTCAGTGTATCTTCTTGAGGTCTTATTGTACCATTAAATCCTGTTCCAGGATCTTCTTTTTGCTTCCAGGTTACAGTGTTTTATTGGTCTTACCCTGTCCTCAACACAATGTTTGACCCTCTCAGTTATCTTCATAATCATTTCCTACATTCACATTTAAATATAGATATGTAAACACACTCAGCTTTCATCTATGTAGGAAAAGGACCATTTGAATTTTTTTAACTTTCTCTTCTTGAGTTACCTTGTTTAACATACTACTTCAAGTTGACCAAATTTCCCTGCAAACTTATTCACTCTTCACAGCTGAATAAGATCCTGTTATTTATCTATGTTGATGCCACTTTCTTCACTGCATTTACATATCCATGGGAATTGAAGCAGTTCTCCTTGCTATAGTGAATGACACAAAAGCAAAACATTCCTGGTATACTTCACAAAGGGTTAACAGCAGAAACATATAAAACACTGGAAAACTTAAAACACTATAAATATATTCCAGGTATCAAATAGGATAGTGAAATGAACAGGTATTTCCCCAAAGAGAAATGCAAATTGGTCATAGGTTCTTTGAAACCTGTTGAATCCTTGGAATAAGGAAAAGTGAGTCAAACCTTGAAATTCCATCTCACCCAATGAGAGTTGCCAATGTCAGGAAAGAAATATTTCTGTCTTTCCTAAAAGCACATTGGAACTCTGAATTATTACATTAATTGAGACGATAAAAAGTCAATTCTATACCTGTAAATTATACTAATATTTTCTTGTTAAGGTGACTGACCAAATACAGTCATGAAATAAACAGGCTCAGAAAAGTTAACTTCTGATACTAGGAAAACAACAAATGAGCAACACAATTGTGTTTATCTAAGATTTCAAGAATAAAAGGAAAAATAAGAAAGTAATCTTATGGGGAGACTAAGAAACAGGCACAGAGCTTTGTCCTACATAGGAAAGTAGACTGTAGGAATGGAGAAAAATATTGGAAAGGGGAAAGGATTAAGATATGGATCAATTAATTTTATTCAAGTGATCATATATCACAGTAATTTTTAATTTTGATGTATGTTCAGAGACACTTAATTTCCATGAAATATCTAATTTCATTCATTTTATGAAATAATCCGGAATAAGAAAATAAATATCTCACATGAATGTAAGGAAATATTGAAAAGTCAGCTACATTTTTCTTCAATTTAGTTTAAATCCAATGTGTCTTTCTAAATTTCAAACATGTCACTAGAAATCACAGAGGTCATATCAATAAAGAAAAGAAATAGGAAAAAGGAGAGTAATCAAATTCCAATTTCTGCTCTGAACAATTACTAAAAATAATTAGTTCCAGCAGACTGCTCTCCTGTCCCTTTACGGCCATTATTCATAACCTTGACTCTCCCAAGTATTTAAAATATGCACAGTGTTTAGTTAGAAAAAGACTTTGAATATGCAGTTTGTCACATTATTTTTTTTTGTCACATTATTTTAAAACAAAAGCTTATTTTTATTTTAAATCATACTCTGGTAATTTGGAATGTATTTCCTTACATAAAGCCAATTTTTCAATAAAGAAAACAGTTTTATTAAATTTGATAAAAACATTAGTTGTCATATATTTCATTGATATTAATGTTATTGCCAACACGTAGTACAGTATCTGTTTATTTAGTTTATCATATTTTCCTTTTAAGTTACTTTATTGGTTAATCTATAGTTTTTGCATAAGTGTGATCATCTGGCAGTATTGTGTATTTTTGTAAATTTTGGAAAAGGGGGCAAAACAATAGTATTATCAATCATTACAGTCTACTAATAAGGAAAGACAATTCTGAAAATATTCAACAATTCTGCAGGAGTACACTTTCAATATTCTATATAAAGAGCTCATAGTAGAATCTATAAAAAGCCTGTCTGTGTTCTCCTCTGTGTCCTGTTAATTCAGTCGTTATGGACTTCAATTAGCTATGTAGTCTGACATCAATTAGACTCTTCAGGATTTTAAAGATGAATAAAAATCCAAAACTAAAATTAAGTCTCTGCATACTGTAAATTCATTGGCAGTATCAGTGTATTTTTCATAGATCTTCATTCATGGAAATATAAAGAAAACAAAGAAGTATATTATATAAAATGAAATGAACATGTGTAAATGCTTTTTCTAAATCTGTCCTTCCCTAAGTACACTTTACACTAATAATTTCATCATTTATTTAATATTATACAGTTCCAGTTGATATTATACATGGTGTGTGTGTATGTGTGTGTGTAAACAACAAACTAACGAAATGTTCTGCTTTTATAAAGATTTCATTGCTCAAAGAAAAATCATTATTTAAAATAATTTCTTGATATGTCAGAACTTCTATGTTTTTATCTACATAGCAGAAAATCACATGATAGCTTGAAAGGAGCAGAAACTTTACTAATGGATACATTCAATACTATTGTGGTTTTAAATGTTTATTTATTTATTTATTTAATTTTGCCTGTAGAAGCAAGGGGATGTCCAGCTGAGATGATAATAGAACATAGTTGGATGATAATCCAAGAGCAGAGTTAAACTCATCGTACTATTAAGCACACAATCAAGAAAACATGAACCTATAGGAACTCATTAATTTCATCCTAGTAGGGATCTCAATATTATGTCACTGAAATATGATAATAAAGAATGACTGGAATGGATGATTGCCATTAAGAATTTCATAACTTGGGTTCTGAGACCACAGGTCAAACTTGGGTGTCCTTCCTTTCACTTTGAAGTACTTTCATCAGAAAATTACCCTTTAAGATGAATGCTGGCTAGTAAAAAAAAACAAACAAACAAACAAACAAACAAAACAAAAAGCAAACAAAACCCAAAACAAACAAACAACACATCTACATATATCTTACTAGACTAAAACTGCAATCACAATACACCACATACAGGACCTCATATGATGGTAGAGAATTAATTAAGAACTATCAGCTCTTCAAAGCTTCTGAGCTAATATTCAGTAAGCAGTAAGTACATAACATGTGTGTTCTTTTTGACTGGGTTACCTCACTTGGAATATTTTCTAGTTCCATCCATTTGCCCAAGAGGTTTATGAAGTCATTGTTTTTAATAGCTGAGTAGTACTTCATTGTGTAAATGTACTGCACTTTCTTTACCCATTCCACTGTTGAGGGACATGGCTATTTATAAATATGGCTACTATAAACATATTGGAGCATGTGTCCTTTGTGTATGTTGGAGCATCTTTTGGGTGTATGCCCAGGAGAGGTATAGTTGGGACCTCAGGTAGCACTATGTAAAATTTTCTGAGGACCCACCAGACTGATTTCCAGAGGGGTTGTAGCAGCTTGAAAACCCACCAACAATGAAGGTGGGATCCTAATTCTCCACATCCTTGCCAGCATTTCCTGTCACCTGAATTTTTGATCTTAGCCTTTCTGACTGGTGTGAGGTAGAATCACAAGGTTGTTTTAATTTGCATTTTCCTGATGACTAAGACTGTGAAACATTTCTTTGGGTGCTTCTCAGCATTCCTTGGTTGAGAATTCTTGGTTTATCTCTGTGCCCCATTATTTTTTGTTTTGTTTTGTTTTGTTTTTTACTTATTTATTTAATGTGTATGGATACACTGTAGGTGTCTTCAGACACACCAGAAGAGGGTATCAGACTTTATTTCAGATGGTTGCAAGCCACCATGTGGTTGCTGGGAATTGAACTCAGGACTTCTGGAAGAGCAGTCAGTGCCCTTAACCACTGAGCCATCTCTCCAGCCCCAGTCCCGTTTTTTAATATGGTTATTTGGTTCTCAGGAAGATACAATTCACAGACTATGTGAAGGTCAAGAAGAAGAAAAACCAAAGTGTGGATGCTTCAATCATTCTTCGAAGGAGGAACAAAATACCAAAGGAGGTAGAGGAGGAAGGGACTTGGGAAGAAGAGAGCAGAGGGTGTGGAAAAAGGGGGTCAAGATAAGACATGGGAGGGGATAGAAATGATATACAGAGGGTCAGGAATTTGAACAGAGTTGTGTAGCAATGGGGGGTGGGGAAACCGGTGGTAGCTACCAGCAAGTCAGATGCTAGGGATGCAAGAAGCGCTCACAGGAACCAACAGGAGGATATTAGCTGAAATGCCCAACAAAGGGAGGGAAAACCTGAAAGATCACTTCCCAAGGTTAGGCAAGGCCCCAAATTGGGGGATAGGGTCACCCACTTTACTCCAAATTTTTATTATTTTTTTTTACATTTTTTATTAGATATGTTTCTTTACTTACATTTAAAAATGTTATTTCCCTTCCCAGTTTCCTCTCCATAAGCCCCCATCTCCTTCCCTCTCCCTTCTCCACACGGGTATTCCCCCCTACATCCCCTTTACTGCCTCCCCCCAATATTTCCCTGTACTGAACCCAGAATTGCTCTTGTCTAAAAGAAATATGGAGAGGAAGTGTGGAACAGAGATTGAAGGAAAGGCCATCCAGAGACGGTTCCACCTGGGAATACATCGCATATACAGACACCAAACTCAGACACTATTGCAGATACCAAGAAGAGTTTGCTGACTGGAACCTGATAATAGCTGTCCCATGAGAGAGGCTCTGCCAGAGCCTGACAAATGCAGATGTGGATGCTCGCAGCCAACGATTAGAGTGAGTACAGGGTCCCCAATGGAAGAGTGAGAGAAAGATCTGAAGGAGCTGAAGGGTTTGCAATTTCATAGGAAGAACAATATCAACCAACCAGACTCCCCAGAGCACACAGGGACAAAACCAGCAACCAAAGAGTACATATGGAGGGACCCATATCTCCAGCCGCATATGAAGCAGAGGATGGCCTTGTCTGGCATCAGTAGGAGGAGAGGCCCTTGGTTCTCTGAAGGCTTGATGTCCTAAAGTAGGGAATGCTAGTGCGGGAAGTGGGAGTGAGTGGGTTGGAGAGTACCCTCATAGAAGCAGAGGGGAAATAGAATCGCAGTTTTCTGAAGAGGAAGCTGGGAAAGGGGATAACATTTGAAATGTAAATAAATAAAGTATACAAGAAAAAAGAAAAAGATACTCAGAGGTCAACTTGGGGTGCCCCAGATGACTCAGACAGAAGGGAAGATGTGCCTTGAAGGGAGGCTAACCTGTATGGATCAGACTCCTCAGGACTGATGAAACTGGTCAGAGTGGTCAGGGGAGAAAGATGGATCAGCAGACAGCAGACTGCTCTGTGAAGCTGGAGGTGCCCTAAGGACTCAGCAGGTCTGGAAGACAGTTAGTTAGCTAGCTTGCTTGCTTGCTTTCTTTCTTTCTTTCTTTCTTTCTTTCTTTCTTTCTTTCTTTCTTTCTTTCTTTCTTTCTTTCTTTCTTCCTTTCTTCCTTTCTTCCTTTCTTTCTTTCTTTCATCATTATTAACTAGAGTATTTCTTATTTACATTTCGATTGTTATTCCCCTTCCAGGTTTCCAGGGCTACATCCCCCTAACCCTTCCCACTCCCCTTCTATATGGGCTTCCCATCCTCCCCCCATTACCACCCTCCCCCCAACAATCACGTCCACTGGGTGTTCCATCTTGGCAGGACCAAGGGCTTCCCCTTCAATTGGTGCTCTTACTAGGCTATTCATTGCTACCTATGAGGTTGGGCCCAGGGTCAGTCCGTGTATAGTCTTTGGGTAGTGGATTAGTCCCTGGAAACTCTGGTTGGTTGGCATTGTTGTTCATATGGCGTCTTGAGCCCCTTCAAGCTCTTCCAGACCTTTCTCTGATTCCTTCAACAGGGGTCCCGTTCTCAGTTCAGTGGTTTGCTGCTGGCATTCGCCTGTGTATTTGCTGTATTCTGGGTGTGTCTTTCAGGAGAGATCTACACCAGTTCCTGTCAGCCTGAACTTCTTTGCTTCATCCATCTTATCTAGTTTGGTGGCTTTATATGTATGGGAGACATGTGGGACAAGATCTGAATGGGTGTTCCTTCTGCCTCTGTTCTAAACTTTGCTCCCTATTCCCTGCCAAGTGTATTCTTGTTCCCCTTTTAAAGAAGGAGTGAAGCATTTGCATTTTCGTCATCCTTCTTGAGTTTCATGTGTTCTGTGCATCTAGGGCAATTCAAGCATTTGGGCTAATAGCCACTTATCAATGAGTGCATACCATGTGTGTTTTTCTGTGATTGGGTTACCTCATTCAAGATGATATTTTTCAGTTCGATTCATTTGCCTATGAATTTCATAAAGTCATTATTTTTGATAGTTAAGTAATATTCCATTGTGTAGATGTACCACATTTTCTGTATCCATTCCTCGGTGAAGGGCATCTAGGTTCTTTCCAGCTTCTGGCTATTATAAATAAGGCTGCTATGAACATATTGGAGCATGTCTTTGTTATATGTTGGGGAACCTTTTGGGTATATGCCCAAGAGAGGTCAAAAACTCAAGTGACAGCAAATGCTGGTGAGGATGTAGAGAAAGAGGAACACTCCTCCATTGTTGGTGGGATTGCAGACAGGCACAACCATTCTGGAAATCTGTCTGGAGGTTCCTCAGAAAACTGGACATTGAAGTACCTGAAGATAGTTTTCTGAAGGGAGTCTATCCTATATGCTTCCAGAGGAGCAGGCCAAGGAGCACTTAGAGAAATGTTCAAAGTCCATAGTCATTAGGGAAATGCAAATCGAAACGACTCTGAGATATTATCTTACACATGTAAGCATGACTAAGATCAAACACTCAAAAGATATCACAGGCTGTCAAGGATGTACAGTAAGGTAAACATTCCTCCATTGCTGGGCTGCGTGCACACTTGTACAACTTATTTGAAAATCAATTTGTCAGTTTCTGAGAAAACTGGGTATAATTCTACCCCAAGACCCAGCTAAACCACTTCTGGGCATATATCCAAAAGATGCTCCATCATCTCACCAGACACTTGCTCAAATATGTTCACAGCAGCTTTATTACTAATAGACAGGAACTAGAAACAATCTAGATGTCCCTCAACTGAAGAATGGACAAAAACATGTGGCACACATACAGAATCAAATACTATTCAGCTATTAAAAATAAAGGCGTCATGAATGTGAATGGATGGAACTTGATAACATTATCCTGAGTTAGATAACCCAGTATAAAAATTACATGCATAGTATGTACTTACTTATAAGTGGATTTTCGGCATTAAATACAGGATGCCCCTGATCCATGCCACACAAGGAAGAAAGCACAGGCAAGAATGCTTAAATCTCACTTAGAAGTGGAAAGAAAATAGTCATAAGAGGTGGGTGGAGGGAGTGAACTGGGTTGGAGAGGGAATGGAGAGAGCAGTGGAGGGTTCAAGATCAAGTATGGGGATGGACAGGAGGGATGCCCAGATGGTCATGAGAATGAAAGAAAATCTGCAACTGAAAGGAGTGGGGAGGTAGGGGGTATCTCCAGGAGGACAGAGACCTTAAATAAAGGAGGCACACAAGAATCAATGGGGATGAGCATTAAACGTTAACACAGCATTTGAAGTATTGAACCTGAGGAGGCTACCTCCAGTAGCCAGCCGGGAACCCCAATGTAGCACAGAAACACTAACACACCCACAAAATTTCGACCCAAATTTTTCCTGTCTACAAGAAAAAAAGGGACATGAGATAGAGTAGAGACTGAGTGAATAGCCAACCAATAGCCAACCGGACTTGAGACTTATTCCATGGGCGATCACCAATTCCTGTCACCTTTGATGGTACTCCATTATGCATTCAGACAGGAGTCTAGCATGGCTCTCCTCTGAGAGGCTCCATCTAATAGCTGACTCTGACAGATGCAGATGCTCAAGCCAAACAGTGGATGAAGCTTGGATACTCTTATGGAAGCATAAAGGGGAAAGGGAAGTATTGCAGGCTCTGCAGTGGATAGGAACTCCCTAGGAAGATCAACAAAGTCAACCAACCTGAACCCTTGTGCTTCTCAGAGTCTGAACCACCAAGCAAAGGACATACAAATCTGAAACTAGGCCTCCCTGCACATCTCTAGCATATGTGAAGCTTGGTCTTCATGTGCGTCCGGAACAAATGGAGCAAGGGCTACCCCAAAAGCTGATTCCTGTACATGGGATATGTTTTTCTACCTAGGCTACCTTTCCTGGTGTCAGTGGGAGAGAATATGCTTCTAGCTCTGCAGAGACAGGATGTTCCAGGGCAGGGAGATACCTGGGAAGGTCCCTCCCCACTCAGAGGAGAAGGGGAGAGGGAATACGGGATGGGAGAACAATTGTGGGAGAAAGTGATCCAGAAGGGGACAGTGAGTGGATATAAAGTGAAAAAGAAGAAAGACAAAGAAATTCACAGGTATAATTAGTTTGTTTTTACAACTGTGGTTCCTCCACAGCTACTTGGTTCTATATGCTTTTTTAAAATTTGTTAATGAAAGCTTATTAAATAGAAAATATTTAACATAAAATGAAATATTCTAAAAATACTTATCCAAATATAAAATAAAAGAATTTTACCCTATAAATGGATATATTAAAATTTGATGACTTGCTTAGTATTTTGCATAATAAAAATTCAAATGAAAATATTTTTGTATTAGAACATTGCTGAATATTTTATATGAGTATGTTGATTTACTTAATATTAGTGATTATGTATTCAATAAGGATTTTAGTAGCCAACATCATTCCACACTACTGTAAATAGTAAATACACAATATTTAAGATTGAAACTGCATAAAAACACTTAGATTTTATAATACTTGCATTCAAATATGGAGAAAAGTTTTAAATAAGAACTGAATTTTTTCTTAATATAGTAGCAAAATGATTAATCTCAAAGACTAAAATGAATATTTCTTTAAAATGAAGAAATTACATTCTATTTCCATAAATCATCAGACAATGAACTCCCAATGATTTTCTTCTGACCTCCTAACTGGCACTGTGGTGCACATATACACACTCTCCCTCTAGATAGACAGACAGACAGACAGATAGAAAGGTAGGTAGATATGCCTTCCATATCCAATAATCTTAACATCATATTAATTTACATGGCAATGATCTCATTCATGGAACTTTCCCCTCAACTACTTATTATTATCATTGTGAACATTTCTAAACATCTGTGTTCATCAACAGTGTTGTATTTTGAATGTTACAAGTCTCAAAAGTGTTGGTCATTCCCTAGCCTTAACATCACCTGCCCTTTATTGGTTGTGCTAGCGTTTTCCTGCTCTTTTAGTATTACATTATTCTTCATGGACTTTGAACATGCTGCAATCTCTCAAGGAATGCAAATTGCTTACATGTAGTCAAATGCACTCTATTCACTGGACTCTAGAAATAGCTGATTCTCTCTACAGCAGAAATGCTGGCATCACTAGTAAGATTAAATTTTACCTGTTACCAAGAGATTCATTTATTTATTTTTTACTTTATACCATCTATCTACTCTAAAATTTTAAACACTTATGTTAATTTGATTATTACTATTACTATGGTAACTATTACTATTTTCAATATTTGCCCAGAAGAAGAAAAGGACACAGTCAATATTAATTTTTTGACTAGATTTTATTCCATATTTGGCCTTTGTCCTGGGATAGTCAAATGTTAATTATTGTTGAGCTATAAAGTTTCTGAGATTATTTAGTAGATCAATTTTGAAAGAGAAAACTTTCCTCCTGTTGAAAAAAGTTATGTATTCCTAAAATACTTTGAGACTGTGAGTTAGTTACATGATAGAGGATTCCCTCTCAGGCATTCTGAAATCAATGAGAAGATGGATTGAGGTAGAAGAGACAGATATCCAGACTAGAGACAGGAAAGGCAATAAAGACAGATTAAAGTATAATGGTTAACTGATAAGAAAATGTGGTGACCAAGCAAAAACCTATATTGGAAAAGCAAGAGATGATTTAAATTCAATCTAGGAAGCACAGATACAGATATTAGATGTGAAAGTCATAGATTTTAAATGTTATTTGTAAAATTAACTGACATTCTGTTAATACAGTAACTGAAAAAAGAATAAAAATCTTGAGTGGGTATAATTTGTGAAGACAGAAAGAGCTTAAATTTGCTTTAGAAATAAATCCTTTAATTTTTAGTAAGTAAATTGCTCCACCAGAAGAAATACCCTAGCATGAGGCTTGACTGAATGCTAAAAGACTTCGTCAAACATAACCAAAAGACTTCGTCAAACATAACCAAGTTTAACTTGAACAGAAGTAGAGAGGAGATTGTACATCTGTACATTGAGAGACGTGGAAAGTAGAATTCACTTGCTGTGTTCTAAGTTTGTTGTGCAATTGCCCTCACTGGGATAGGCGTCTAGTCTTTGTCTTTCACAGCCTTGGCTAGGAAACTCCATGTACTCTTTCATCTATGTTGTGATTCCTCAGGTTTTTATTTTTTAAGCTGGGATGGATTTTAAACAACGTCTATTGTACATTTTCAACTTCTAAAACTCTGTGTTAAATGTGTAGTCCCTCATTAATATCCTTGAATATAACCTTTTTAAAGTATTTCAGGGGTTTTAATATTTAGTCTTGTGTGCCTGTGCCAACATGTGTTTGTTTGTGCAAGTGAGTGTGGAAGCTCGGGATTGATAGTATCTGTCTCCTTTGATCACTAGTTTATATTTTGAGATAGAATTTCTCATTAAAATTGGAGCTAATCAAATCCCCAAGAGAAGGTAGTCAAGGATCAACAGGGATCCTCTTTTCTCTGCCTGTCCACCAACAAATTTGGCATGATGTGGGCAGTCATGCCTAACAGTTTATATGCTTTGGGAATCTGGACTTGGTTCCATACTTAAGAGGCATGTATTTCAGCAACTGAAGCATGCTCCAAGGTCACATTTAATTTAAATCTTGATTTGATACATATTTAAAATTATTGTTAAGTTCTTAATTTTTCAAGCAGAGAAGTAAGTTTTAATTTCATTGTCTGAAGATGTTAAATTATGTGTCACTGCAGGTTAATCAAATGTATTCTTTTTCTATTCAACAAATTTTAAACTATAAGACAATTCTGGTGATTTTTAATTGCTTGTCTGAAACTGCATTTTATCATTATAGAAGTTGATTTTTGTTCGTTCAATTTTTTGTGTTTTTATGCACAATTAATTTTATTGTACCAAGTATATTGTTAAAGATTAACATTTTAGGCTGGGGATTTAGCTCAGCGGTAGAGCGCTTACCTAGGAAGCGCAAGGCCCTGGGTTCGGTCCCCAGCTCCGGAAAAAAAAAAAAAAAAAGATTAACATTTTACATAATATTTATGGATCATATAAAGGTGAGCTGAATTAGCTGCGGACTAGCACATCTTCATTCTGAAGCAAGATTCGTTTGTGTTTCAGTGTTATATGCATTAAGAATCTCAACTATTCTGGATTATAGAATTAGCAAGAATGTTCTTCTTCAATCTGGAAAATTTCAGACCTATACCCACAGATAGGTTAGTTATTTTCTCAAATACCTTCTTACTCTTGTTGACTGTACCACTGAGATGTTCCTGGTGACCACTTTTAGATTTCTATCCTTAAATATTTTTATTTATAACGTATAGATTCCTATCTTCAAAACATTTTGCATTATTTTGACTCAATGATAGCATCTCATACCATATAACGTTAGCCTTTAATTTAAATCCTGTGAAGTCCCTTACATTAGTAATCTTAGCAAGTTATACCCATGAGGTCTTTTGCTTAGCATCCAGCATCATTAAAACAATATTGTTTTCTATTTTTATATATATTTATCTTTTGGAATAGTGTGACTCTTTACACTGATGTTTTTAAAACTCATTATGGATCAATTTTAAAATACAAATTTACTTCAACAATGAACATGTTAAACTGAAAACTATTGTGTTACAAAGACTTTAAACTTGATTTCTGAATGACACCATAAAGCATGTTACAACATTCTTTAAATTCTGTGAAATCTACCAAATGGTGTTGGTGTCAATAGAAAAAGGACATATTTTCTACTATATAGGATTTGTGAATCCACATTGTTTAGTTCCTGGGTACAAACTCACATACTGAGAATATGGCAGAATATAACAATACTTGATATTGTTTATTTCAATAGGAAGAATTTATAGTATTTCTTTATATTGAATTTAATATATTGATGTAGGCAATAACTGTCAGATTTATGCCTCAGCTCCTACCTGCATTATTATATACTAATCTGCTAACCATATTCAAAATTGTAAACATATACTGCAAAACAATGCTCTAAACTTATTTTCCTGAATGCTTCCAACTTGATATATTGGGAATTTTCTCACTTAAATATGCCAGCTGTTAGAGTTTTTCAGATACTATTTCTCCTCTGCATGTGTAAAATTTTCAAAATGTCAAAATATAATTTCTCCCTGTGTGCGTATTCATTGACAAGCAGAATGTCACATACCTGTGCTTTGTGTTTTGGTTTAGTTTTTCTCGCTGCAATTACAAAGAATCGTAATTATTTATCCACAATGCCATTAATGTTGACTTCAAATATTTAACAAACTGCATTTTAATTTTTGGAACTTCTCCTTTGTAATAGATTTCATATTCTAGATATTACATAGAATTGATCTAAGATCTGCCATTTTTATTATAAGGTGTAATTTTGAGTAGCTATAGAGAGAAATATAAACTATTCAAACTACAATTCTTGATAACTCTTGACAAAGCAGTAACTCATCCTATTTTATAAAAGGAAAGCAATCAAACATGTTATAGTAAATGCACACAAAAGATAATGATATAAAAATACTTTCCTACTGTCTGCTAGAGATAATGACCTTCATGAGCAAGATGAGTATGATAGCTCTGAAGGATGTTCATTCACAAGTTCCCATGCATCATAACAATCCTGTACTTCAAATAAGATGATGTGAGATCTTAAATCACAGCCTTGTATTCAGGCAATTTCTCTAACTAAAGTAAAACTCTATTGTAACCATAGACATATGAAAATAGTTATAACTACTTCCATGCTAAGTATAGGAAGTAGGTTATGAGTTGATACTTCATACTACAATGGTAGTTGTCCACATCTAGAGTTTTAATATTACCTGTCAATTTTAATTACAAGGATTTACACACATAGATTTTACGAGACCATTTCAAGGAAACAATTTTACTCTATATTAGCAAAGTAAAATAAGTTAGTAATGTATACATTAATAAGTATATTTAAACTAATGTTAGTATTTCAAATAATTAACATATATCGAATAAATATCTCAATATTATATTCTAAGAAGGTGTAATTTGTCTCATAATAGTGCCTCAATCACTGAAAGTTTATTCTATTTCATGCTTGTTATTTGAAGTAACAAGGACACACACATTGGTAAATCTATTCTAGCAAGCTATAGCACACTCGAGAGACGCTATTCTAAAAGCAGCTGACAGATTAACCTACCCACAGCCGAATGCACTGAGATGTACTTTCTG
Source organism: Rattus rattus (assembly GCF_011064425.1). Taxonomy (NCBI): domain Eukaryota; kingdom Metazoa; phylum Chordata; class Mammalia; order Rodentia; family Muridae; genus Rattus; species Rattus rattus. Next base: position 160,185,603 of record NC_046156.1, read on the forward strand.
AACTGTAGCAAATCATATTCATTGAAATTTTTCTTAATCACAGTTAATTTAATTCATTTTTCTATTGGATTTATTACTGTTCTAACAACATGCCAATATAAAAATGTTTTGAAGGTTATACTTTTCTTACTACTTGAAAGTTAAAACTCATGAATGTCAAGGATTTAGTTATTTTACCTAGAAAGCTAATTTCTCCCCTCCTGTCTTCTGCTTCAACCATTCTTCATAGGAAATCTGACTGTTAGTTATTCTTTTTGTATATGAGTCATTGATCATAATAGATTTACTTACAAGAACATGGTCAGCCAATTAGTTAGTGGAATATAGGTTACTTTTTACTGGTTATACTATTGAAAACAAAGGCAACACCACCTTCCCTAGTAATAATACACTTCCATTAATAGCATAAATGGGCCAGTTCTGCTAGGAGGATGTGGTCCCTTCCTTTCTGTGATGAAATGTTCACTGCCCCAAATTTGCTCAGTGAATACAATGCCAATGTCAAATTCAGAAGACATATTTTTCCTGTATGTCAACCATATTGAGGCTCTTTGGTTTTCCACGTGCCCTTACACAAATGGCCATGGTAAGCAACTTTACATAAATGTCGACATATTTACGAATGTAGAATAGGATAATATCACATCTAGTTTCCTCATATTATTTATCAAATAGAGTTGTTTCCATGTGCTTTACCTTTGACCTAATCACTTAGTGAAACAAGAGTTATTTGTTTTTCTAAAATAACTTCTGATCTGTAATTGTAACAAAACCAACTGTGCAAAATGACAATGGCGGAACATAAAGCTTTAAGTCCTTTCAAAGCTAGACAAAAGAACTCCTGGTAGAGAAGATTATAGTTTTAACAGGTTTTTCTTTAAAAATCATATCTGAAAATAACTCTGAAGTACATTTTTGGATACTGCCAACATATATAATGATTTTGTAGTTAGTTATTATAAGAAATGTTTGGCTAATTGCTACTGGAGCAAAAGACTCTTTGTTTGATCTCCTATCCTGAATTTTAATAGCTCCTTTATAAGTAAGTGCTACATCAAAATGTCAGCAGAAGTAACTGAAGCAATGTTCCTGTGTGATTCTACCCAAAAAGTAGGAGGTCAGTTCACTTCAACTATTGCTTGTTGAATATGAATAAAATTCAAAATAGCAAAATGTCATAACCAGAAAGTATTTATAAATTTAGAAACACCTACCAATTGCTTGAATGTAAGATTTATAGATTCAAAGACAAGACAGCTCACACAACAGGTAACTGACTTATGAAATAGTTACTATGTTGTCGTCAACAAAGATGAAAAAGGAATTGGAGATCTGAAGACTGATTTGACATCAGACATGAATATGTAGAGTTTGGAGTTTGCCCAAGTGGGTTCCTATCTTGCTTTGGGGATTACAGTTAAATGATTGGATGAATCTCAGAAAAGACTCTGAGCTTTGGGCTTTTAACAATGTTGAGACTGCTATACACTCTAGGGCACTTTGAAGTTTGAACTAAATTTATTTTGTATTATCCTATGTTTAGGTATGGCCCCCACTGTCTCTTATGTTTGAACAAGCCTATGGGGGCCATGGAATGGAATGTGATGATTTGTATGTGCCTGGCCCAGGAAGTGGCACTATTAAGTGGTGGGGCTCTGTTGGAGTAGGGGTGACCTTGTTGGTTGGAGTAGGTATATCACTCTGAGTGTGGCCTTTAAGACCCTAACTGCCCAAAAGTTAGTCTTCCACTAACCAACTTCAGATAAAGATCTAGAACTTTCAGCTTCTCCTAAACCATGCCTACCTGGATGCCTTCATGCTTTCACGTTGATGATGATGGACTGAAACTCTGATTCTGTAAGTCAGGCCCCATTAAATGTTGTTCTATATAAGACTGGCTTTGGTCATAGTGTCTATTCACAGCAGTAAAACCCTAACTACCACACAAGGTGATCTCCATCATACATTCAAAAGTTCAATTTCTTTAATGTCGAGTTATATAATTAACTATAGATTCTTGTTTCTAGAATTTGAGTTGCTGTGTTTTTCCTTGACTTATGAAATATTAGCATTCTTTTATGACTGAGGACTTTAAACATGACTTCATAGGATATCTTCATGTCATTCATTTCTACTTTTTCCATAGATGTCAAAAGATATCAAAGGCACCCAGCCCAGAAGCCTGTCTAAGAAGAAAGAATGTCAGAAGTAGCCACCTTGCTCAAATAGTACCTATAACACTGTCACAATAATTGCAGCTGTGACTTAAAACAAACAATATTGGTCATTATAGTTTGAGAGTGACTTCTGAATATTTTTTAAATTAATGTATTAAAATATAATGCCAAGAGTGAAATAAGAACAGTGTCAATGGAGTTCTGCTCAGGAAAATTTCCCCAGTGCAAATGAGTTTGAGGCTCTTGCCCTCTTTCTCTTCTACTAGATTCATTGGATCTGGTTTTATATTGAGGTTCTTGATCCACTTGGACTTGACCTTTATTCAAGCTGATACATATGGATTTATTTTGATTCTTCTACATGCACACCAACAGTTAGACTAGGCTCAGACTGTAAGATCAACAAATGATGAATGGGATCTCATGAAACTAAGAAGGTTCTATAAGGCAAATGATGGAGTCCACAGGACAAAAGGGCAAGCTATAGATTTGGATAAAAAAAATCTTCACTAACCCTATATCCAATAGAGGGCCAATATCCAAAATTTTTAAAGAATAGGAAGTTAACCTCCAAAAGAATCAAATAACCCAATTATAAAATGGGGTGCAGAGTTAAGCAGAAAAATCTCAAGAGAGGAATTTTGAATGACAGAGAAACACTTAAAGAAATGTTCAACATTGTTACTCATCAGGGAAATGAAAATCAATATGACCTTCTTCCAGCTTATACTAAGCTAAGATAAAAAAATTCAAATGATAGCACATGCTGGCAAGGATGTGGAGAAAAAGGAACACTCCTCGATTGCTGGTGGGATTCCAAGATGGTACCACCACTCTGGATACCCTGGAAATCAATCTGTCAATTCCTCAGAAAATTGGGAATAGTTCTATCTGAAAACCCAGCTCTACTTTGTTCATAGCAGTCTTATTTGTAATAGCCAGAAGCTGGAGACAATCCTCAAGCAAAGAATGGACACAGAAAATGTGGTTCATTTACACAATGGGATGCTATTCCACTATTAAAAATGAGGGCCTCATGAGATTTACAGGCAAAAGGATGGAAATAGAAAATATCATGGTGAATGAGGTAACCCAGACCCAAAAAGACACATATAGTATATACTTAGTGATAAGTGAATACTACCCAAAAAGTACAAAATATCCAGGATACAACCACAGACCACAAGAAGTTTAAGAAGAAGGCAGGACCAAGTAAGCATGCTTCAATCCCACTAAGAAGGGTTAAAAAAATCATCACAGGGGGGCAGAAGGAAGGAGGAATCTTGGTTGGGAGATGGGAGGTGGAGAGAAAAGAGGAACAGGATGAGGCATTGGGGGTGCAACAGTAGAAAAAACAAGAGGGCCAGGAGAATGAATAAAAATGTTCAGCTTTTGGGGATGGGAGATGGAGGGACACTCTAGAAAGTCCCATAGACCTGGGATGTTAGAGTTAAAAGACTCAAAAATTTCAACAGTGAGGAAAGGGTACTCAAAGAGTCCACCTCCAGTAGATAGATATGGCCTCAAGTGGAGGTACAGGGTTACCAACCCACACTCAAAATTTCTTGCCCAGAATTGTTCCTGTCTAAAAGAACTACAGGGACAAAAATGGAGAAGAGGCTAAAAGGAAGGTTGTCCAGTGACCTGCCCAACTTGGGATCCATCTCTTGGGGGAACACCAAGGTCTGACAGTATTACTGATGCTATGTTGTGCTTACAGATGAAAACCCAGCATGGCTGTTGTCTAAGAAGCCCTACCAGTAGCTGACTGAAGTAGATGCAGATACTTAACACTGAACCATTGGACTGAAGTTGTGGACACCTGAAGAGGAATTAGTGGAAGACTTGAAGGAACTGAAGGGGAGGGACACCCCATAACTTCAGCAGTCTCAACTTACACAGACCTCAGGTAGCTCCCAGAGGCTGAGCCACCAACCAGGCAGTTTACATGGTCTGGTCAAAGGCCCGCAAATCATATACAGCAGACGACTGCATTGTCTGGCCCCAATGGGAGATGTACCTATGCCTAGGGAGACTTGAAGCCCCAGAGAAGAGGAAAGCCATGGAAAGGGAACGCCTTCTTTGAGGTAATGGGCAGTGGGGAATAAGGTGAGGAACTGTGGTAGGGTGATCAAGAGATTACAGCAATCTATAAAATACAAATAAAATAATTAAATAAAAATAAATGATTTTATGTAGAAAATTAAAGAAAAGTGTTAAACGTGAATTTACTATGCTGTGTCTTTAAGAGTCGGTGTCTGCAATATTCTTGGTATGGTTATCAATAATATTTTTATTACCATTATTAAAGATAATGTTATTACATAGGTTCCTTCTCCCTTCACTCCCTCCAAATCCTTCCATATTTGAGCTCTTTCAAAATGTGCATTCAGTTTTTATTAATTTCCCATAAGTATATGCTATGAACACATATGTATATGCATATCCCTAAATATATAAATACCATGTGCCCAATCTGTACATTATTCCTTATATACATGTGCCTCAGCTATTTTTTAATTACTATGGCCTAAAACCTTGACATTTATTTATTTATTTATTTATTTATTTATTTATTTATTTATTTATTTTCTTAGATATATTTCTTTACTTACATTTCCTTTCCCGGTTTCCTGTCCTTAAGCCTCCATCCCCTTCACCTCCCCCACACAGGTATTATCCCCATTCACCCTCTTATCGCTCCCCCCAACATTCCCCTGTACTGGGTGACCAACCTTGGCAGGACCAAGGGCTTCCCTTTCCACTGGTGCTACATATGCAGTTGGAGCCCTGAGTCAGTCCAAGTATAGACTTTTGGTAGTGGTTTAGTCCCCAGAAGCTCTAGTTGGTTGGCCTTGTTGTTCTTATGAGATTGCAATACTTCAATCTTTCAATACTTCCTCTAATTCCACCCAAAGGGGTTCTATTATCAGCTCAATGGTGTGCTACTAGCATGGACTTCTGTATTGGACATGCTTTAGATGTGTCTCTCAGGAGAGATCTATATCTGATACCCTTCAGCACACATTTTTTTAGCTTCATCCATCTTATCTACTTTTGGTGGCTATACATTTATGGGACACATGTGGGGCAGGCTCTGAATGGCCATTCCTTCAGTTGCTGCTCTAAACTTTACTTCCATATCTGTTCCTAAGGATATTCTTCCCATTTTAAGAAGAAGTGGGAACATCTTCTTCTTGAGCTTCCTGTGGTCTGTGGACTGCATCTTGGGTAATTCAAGCTTTTGGGCTAATATTCATTTATCAGTGAGTGTATACCAAGTGTATTTTTCTGTGGTTGGGTTACCTCACTCAGGATGATATTTTCTAGTTCATTCCATTTGCCTATGAATTTCATGAAGCCGTTGTTTTTGATAGCTGAGTAGTACTTCGTTGTGTAGATATACCACAATTTTTTAAACCATTCCTCTGTTGAAGGGCATCTGGGTTCTTTCCAGCTTCTGGCTATTATAAATAAGGCTGCTATGAACATAGTAGGAAATGTGTCTTTGTTGTATGTTGGAGCACCATTGGGTATATGCCCAGGAGAGGTATAGCTGGATCCTCAGGTAGTGGAATATCCAACTTTCTGAGGAGCCTCCAGACTGAATTCCAGAGTCATTGTACGAGTTTGCCATCCCAACAACAATGGAGGATTGTCCCTCTTTCTCCACATCCTTGCCAGCATCTGCTATCATCTGAGTTTTTTTAATCTTAGTCATGTTGAATTTGCTTGGAATGTTGTTTTCCAGCCATTTACTCTGAGGTAGTGTCTGTCTTTGTCTCTGAGATGTGTTTCCTGCATGCAGCAAAATGCTGGCTCCTCTTTACATATTCAGTCTGTTAGTCTATGTCTTTTTATTAGGGAGTTGAGTCCATTGATGTTGAGGGATATTAAGGAATAGTGATTGTCGCTTCCTGTTATTTTGGTTTTTAGAAGTAAACTTATGTTTGTGTTTCTCTCTTTTGGTTTCATTGCAAGGAGATTTCATTCTTCCTTTCTGTACAGTGTAGTTTCTCTCTTTATGTTGGAATTTTCCGTCTATTATCCTTTGTAGGGCTGGATTTGTAGAAAGATATTGTATAAATTAGGTTTTGTCATGGAATATCTTGGTTTCTCCATCTATGCTAATTGAGAGATTTGCTGGATAGAGTAGCTTGGGCTGGCATTTATATTCTTTTAGGGTGTATATGACATCTGTATAGGATTTTCTGGCTTTCATAGTCTCTCGTGAGAAGTCTGGTGTGATTCTTGTAGGTCTGTCTTTATATGTCACTTGATCTTTTTCCCTTACTGCTTTTAATATTCTTTCTGTTTTGTGCATTTAGTGTTTTAATGATCATGTGACAAGAAGAATTTCTCTTCTGGTCCAATCTATTTGGAGTTCCTTGGGCTTGTATGTTCCTTGTATGTTTATGGGCATCTCTTCCTTTGGGTTAGGGAAGTTTTCTTCTATGATGTTGTTGAAGATGCTTACTGGCCCTTTAAGTTGGGACTCTTCACTTTCTTCTATACCTATATTCCGTAGGTTTTATCTTCTCACTGTGTACTGGATTTCCTGGATGTTTGGGCTAGGAGTTTTTTGCATTTTACATTGTCTTTGATGTTTGTGTCAATGTTTTCTATGGTATCTTCTTCCCCTGAGATTCTCTTTTCTATTTCTTGTATTCTGTTGGTGATGCTTGTTTCTCCAACTCCTTGTCTCTTCCTTAGGTTTTCTATATCCAGGGTTGCCTTCCTTTGTGCTTTCTTTATTGTTTCTATTTCCATATTTAAATTCTGAATGGTTTTGTTCAATTCCTTCACCTGTTTGTTTGGTTTTCCTGTTATTCTTTCAGGGATTTTTGTGTTTCCTCTATAAGGGCTTCTTCTTGTTTACTTGTGTTTTCCAACATTTCTTTAAGGGAGTTCCTTATGTCCTTCTAAAGCCCTCCATCATTATCATAAAATTTGATTTTAAATCTAAATCTTGCTTTTCCGGTGTGTCTGTATATCCAGTATTTTCTGTGGTGGGAGAACTGGGCTCTAAGGATGCCAAGTAGTCTTGGTTTCTGTAGCTTAGGTTTCTGCGCTTGCCTCTAGCCATTGGGTTGTCTCTGGTGTTTGCTTGTCTTCCTTTTTCTGAGAGAGACTTGACCCTGCTGTAGGCCTCTGTGTCAGCACTCCTGTAGAGCTCTTTTCCTTTTTTCTTTCAGCCTTTCCTGAGAACAGGTGCTCTGACTTCAGGTGTGCTGGTGCTCCTGGAGACTGTCTTCTGGCTCTAGGCATGGGCAGGAATCAGAAGTGTCCTGCCCCTGATTGCACCTAGGTCCTTGCTCCCAGGGTGTACAGTTGGCACTAGGTGATTCCCTCTTGTGTCTGGAATGTGGGCAGAGGGTGGTCTTCTCTGACTTTTCAGGAGTGTCCATACTTCTGAGGGTCCAGCTCTCTTTCCCATGGGATATGGGTGCAGTGATCAGTTTGGCCAATTCAGTTCAGTCCTGGGAGCAGACCAGAACCGCAGCTACTGACAGCTGACTGCTCCTATATTCCGTGTCCAGAGGCACTGTGCAGTTTCCCCTTGGACCACGGATATGGGCAGAGTTGTGAAGGAATGGCAGTTTGTCCTGCGGTCTCAGGATGTCTGCACTTCTGGGCATTCAGCACTCTTCACCATGATATTTTGGTGCAGGGAACTCTAAAATAAAGCTTTAATTTGATACTCACAGTTCCCAAAAATTGGACTTCATAATCATGATGACATGGAGAATAAAGGTAGAAAGGAATGAGTGGATCTGTATCAGTAGCTGGGATCGCAGATCTTAAACCAGAAACAAAGGCAGAGAAAACAAGAACGCTAACTCTGAAAGTCTTTTCTTCAAAACCTGAATATCAGCTTAAAATAACTCCTCCAAAGGCTGTACCTCCTAAACAATTTCACAAACTGAGAACTAAGTATTCAAACAAAGAAGACATTTTTATTGAAATATTCATAGTAGTTTTCAGGGCTAATAATTCTGTATTAGAAAAATTGCTGCTGTGTTCTACCCTGGAAAAATTTGGTGTTGTTATTCATACAGAAAATTAATTCTTTAAATGGCTTCCATTTTTTAAATAAAATGAAATTAATATAATTTACCAGTAAATTGGGTGGTGGTTTCTTTTACAGATTGTTTGGCATAATTTCTAATATATTGCATAGAAGTTGGTTTTTTTTCCTTTTTCATCACTAAAATAAGCAAACTCAAAAATAAAAAAAAATGTTACTAAAACCTAGTTAGAAAATTAAACCAAATTATAAATGAAAGGAAAAAAATATAATGTTTTATTATTGCTGTTAAGGATAGTAGAGGTTTATCTCAAAGGACAAACCTGATGGGAAACAAAATTAATAAATTGGAAGGACAGGAAGAGAATAAGAAAAGTTTTTAAATATAAAATCCCAAAAAAATCTTATTTTGAAAATTTCTAACAGAATGCAGTAAATGTCTATTTTATATTTTTTGCCATAGAATGACATGTGTAAGTCTGGTAAACTTATTTTTTTATTATATATTTAAATTTTATTTGTTAAAACTCCTTCCTAAACACAGAGTTGATATTCAAACATCCACATCTTGATCCTATATTGATGTATAAGAGAATCATCATCATCATCACCATCATCATCATCATCATCATCATCATCGTTGTCATCATCATCATCATTTATTATTATTTTATCACTTTTTTTTTGTACAGTCCAGACTGTGCCACCCTCCCAGTCTTCCTACCACAGTTCCTCATCTCATTCCTCCTGCCCCTTTTCTCTATGAGGATGTCTTCTGTCCCAAGACAGATCTCTAGATTAAAAAAAAAAATTATTTTGTGATGTTTGTGCAAATGTGTCATTTGCTTTATTTGGCCTTATTACCTTCTGCAAACCATTATTCCTTTAATTAATACTATTATTCAGTCCCACAGAGAGGAAATGGAAGTATAAAGTAGATAGCTGTATTACTATCATTCATGATAGGTAGAAAGTGTCAAGAGAATGTAAGCTTTGTCTATGGAATGAGAATGTTAAGACAATATTCTAACTATGAGCATAATATCTCACAAAATTATTGGAATAATTCTGAAAATTATTAGCTAGTTCTATATCAAGAAAATCATTAAGAGACTAAGTTCCAGTGATTCTGATGTATTTGATTTTCATGGAGAAATGATATTATTTTAAAAACATCTCCATGCATTTTTTTCATTGCACAGTCAGAATTGAGAATCACTTTTCCAAATGATACACTCTTATTCTGAATTAACTTGAAGCGCTGTCAACAGAGGAAACCGATTATCTTCTTTTCTTGGATAGCTCAAACTGGAGAACGGATATCTCAGAAACCTAAGGTAAAAAAAAACAAATCTTGCAAAGTAACCAGCCAAACAAACAAATGATCAAAGAAAAAAATAGCGAAATGACTGCTAATGGTATTCTGCTATACTCATGGATCAGTGCCTTGTCTAGTTGTCATCAGAGAGGATTCCTCCAGCACCTGATGGGAGTCCATGCAAAGACCCACAGTGGGATATTATGCAGAATGAGGGTCCAAATTGAAGGTTTCCATTATGTAGGTGGTCCCATTGCAGATTACATAATGCCATGAAAGAAGAGAGACGAAAGATTATAGGAGTCAGAAGGTATAGAGGACATCAGGAGAACATGGCCTGAAAGACCCCCAGAGCTGGGAGACCCTCACTCAAGTCTCGGGATGATGCGACCCCCCAAGAACTCACGTGAGACTGTCCTTGCTGTAGTAAACATGAGGTTCATTGATAGGAACCAGTGCACTGGGGTCAAGACTCATATCCCAAGCAGGGGCAGTGGAGTTCGACCCTGAGAGGCTGGGAGAAAGGGTATTTAAAGGGAGAAACCACAACCCAAGGGGGCAGGGATGGCGTCATTGGAAAGTGTCAAGAATACCAGTGAAATATCACAAGGAGGAGCTTCCTGTTTCTCAAGATTGTTCTCTAAGGGCCTTATCTTAAGTCCTTTTTTTTTTTTTTTTTTTAGTTCCTGTGAGAGCAGGCTCAAGAAATGTGACCTTTTACTTACAGGTAGAGGGCAGGGTCTGGAATTTGAGGTATTTAGGACTTTTTTAAACTTCTGACTTCTTAGCTGCACTTTTTATTCTTTCAGGCCCACTGAATCAACTAAACTGGGATCACATTGGCTCACAGAGACTAAAGAAGCAAGCATGGGGCAAGCCAGGGTTTCCAGCAGGTGCTCTTCTTATTTGTTATGGTTGTTAGTTTGGTATTTTGTGGAACTTCTTACAGTATTGCTATTTTATCTGTCCTTGGAAATATTTTGCTTCTATTGTGTGTCTTGTCCAGCCTTAGCAAGAAGGATTTTGCCTTGTCTTACTGTGTCTTTTGTTGTTGTTGTTGTTGTTGTTGTTGTTGTTTTTGTGTTTGGTGGTTATCTCTTGGAGGTCTGCTATTTTCTGAAGAGAAATGGAAGGGGATTGGAGTTGGAAGAGAGGAGAGCTTGGGGAGGGAGCTTGAAGGAGTGGTCGGGGGTACAATTTATGGGTGGGAGGAAAGAGTAAAATGAGTGAAGAGTGAGGAAAGAATCTATCTTCAATGAAATGAACATTTATTAATTCTCCTCAGAACACCTAAGTTTGAACTTGCAGTCTTGTTAGATGCATATTTCTTTTTCAAAATTTGACAAGACTTGCCATGGAATTTTGTAAGATGCTCTTATTCATGTACTACTTTTTCAGGCTGGATGATTAATTACAGTGGTTGAGCTTTAATTATTTTACCTATCTATGTATATTTCTCATTCTGACAAGTTGTCCAATGGTACCAACTCTCCTTCACTTTAACTTTCACAATTATGCTTATGAGGACTTCAAAGGATCACTCACACCTTTTCTGTCCTGTTATTCCATCCTTCAGACACTTGATAACAGTCACTGTAGAAAAAACTATGTGGTCAATTATTTGGACTTTTAGGTATGAACTTCTTAATAAATTGGCTTTTTCAATTCCAGAGTGTCTATGTCATATTGAACTAACAATGCTTGGCGAGATGGCAAGCAGAAGAGAGAGTGCAAAGAGGAACTGCATATTGAACACTCACAGAAGAGCAAGTACAGCTTTATGCACTTTAGAGTCTACTATGAGCATCTATTTTTTTTAATATTTAAATGTTTTTGAAAATTTTATTTCACACCATGCATTGAGCAAGAGTTGGGATTTTTGCCATAATGATCATGTACTGTGTATTTGTGTATCTAAAATAAACCAAGCAAAGTCCAGAATACTGTTTTTCTATGAAGCATTTGATATTTTCTGTTTGGATGTCATTATGATCATTAAAAAAAGTTCCAATGCAACTATACAAATATGCACAAAAATTAGATTAATTCCCATCTAAAATGTGTAAATTGTGTTTTTTTTTTGTTTTTTGTTTTTTGTTTTTTTATGTAAGGACCACACTTACATCCATCAACCTTATTGTATCTTATATAACAGGCAATTAAACTTTCAATTATTGTATTTAAAATATAATAATTTGTTTATTTATATATTTTACACTCAAGATTTTATTCCCCTCCAGGTCCAATCCCAGTCAGTTCTACATCCCATACCTCCTCCCTGCCTGTCCCCACCCAATGCCCCTACCCCAACAGACCTCTAAATTTCCTGGGGCCTCTAGTCTCTTGAGGGTTAGGTGCATCTTCTCTGACTAAATCCAGACCCAGGAGTCCAATGCTGTACATATACTGGAGGCCTCATCTCAGCTGAATGTGTACTTCCTGGTTGATGATCCACTCTCTGAGATATCACAGGGGTCTAGGTTAATTGAGAATGCTGGTTTTCCTATAGGGTTGCCCTCATCCTCAGCTCCCTCCATATTTTCTCTAGTAGAACCAGAGGGGTCAGTAGCTTCTGTTCATTGGTTGGATGCCCATATCTGATTCTGACTCTTTTAGCTGCTTGTTGAGTCTTTCAGAGGACAGTCATGATAGGTCCATTTCTGTGAAAATCCAAATAGCTTCACTAATGGCGTCATGTTCTGGGGCCTCCACTTGATTTGGATCACATATTGGGCCTGTCCCTAGACCAATTTTTTACTCAGGCTCTTCTCCATTTTCATCCATGCAATTCTTTCAGACAGGAAGAATTATGAGAATTATGAGAATTTTGAATGTGGGATAGCAACCCAATCCCTCACTTGATGCCCTGTCTTTCTGCTGGAGGTGGGTTCCATATATTCCCTCTCCCCGCTGTAGGGCATTTCATCTAGGGTCCTTCCTTTTAGTCATGAGGGTCTATCACTCCCCAGATCTCTAAAGCCTTCACCAAACTCCTTCCTCCTGAGATTGCGTTTTTCTATTCTTTCTGCTGGCACTCAGGGCTTGAGTCCTTTTCTCATACCCAATACCAGTTCATGTTCCCCTCCCCTCCACCTCTATTCTCTTTCCATCCCCTGTCAGTTCCTCCATTCCCCCTTGTGGTTGTCTTCTTCTCCCTCCCAAGTGTGACTGAGGTGTCCTCACTTGGGGCCCTCAGCTTGTTGACTTTTTGAGTTTGTGGACTATAATTTGGGTATTCTCCACTTTTTTTGGCTAATATCCACTTATTAGTGAGTACATACCATGCATGTCCTTTGTGGTTTGAGTTACCTCACTCAGGATGCTATCTTTTAGTTCCATCCATTTGCCTGACATCCTCAGAGTATCCTCATTCTTAATATCTGAGTGGTACTCCATCGTATAAATGAACTCCATTTTCTGTATCCATTCTTCTGTTGTGAGACATCTGGGTGGTTTCCAAATTTTGGTTATCACAAATAAGGCCACTATGAACACAGTTGAACATGTGTCCCTGTGGCATGGTGGGGAAACATTTGGGAATATTGCGAGAATGGTATGGCTGCATCTTTAGGTAGGTTTATTTCTAGTTTTCTGAAGAACCTCCCAATTGATTTCCAGAGTGACTGTATCTGTTTGCAATTCAACAGCAACGGAGGAGTGTTCCATTCTTCATATCCTCACCAACATACCAACATGTATTGTCACCTGAGCTTTTTTTTTTTTTTTTCATCTTTATTAACTTGGGTATTCCTTATTTACATTTCGATTGGTATTCCCTTTCTTGGTTTCCTGGCCAACATCCCCCTAACCCCTTCTCTGGGTGTTCCCCTCCCCATCCTCCCCCTATTACCACCCTCCCACAATCACGTTCACTGGGGGTTCAGTCTTGGTAGGACCAAATGCTTCCCCTTCCACTGGTGTCTTACTAGGCTATTCATTGCTACCTATGAGGTTGGAGTCCAGGGTCAGTCCCATGTATAGTATTTGGGTGGTGGATTAGTCCCTGGAAGCTCTGGTTGGTTGGCATTGTTGTTCATATGGGGTCTCAAGCCCCTTCAAGCTCTTTTAGTCCTTTCTCTAATTCCTTCAACGGGGGTCCCATTCTCAGTTCAGTGGTTTGCTGCTGGCATTCGCCTCTGTATTTTCTGTATTCTGGCTGTGTCTCTCAGGAGAGATCTATATTTGGTTCCTGTCAGCCTGAACTTCTTTGCTTCATCCATTTTATCTAGTTTGGTGGTTGTATATATATGGGCCACATGTGGGGAAGGCTCTGATTGAGTGTTCCTTCTGCCTCTGTTCTAAACTTTGCCTCCTTATTCCCTCCCAATGGTATTCTTGTTCACCTTTTATGAAGGAGTGAAGCATTCGCATTTTGATCATCCTTCTTGAGTTTCATGTGTTCTGTCCATTTAGGGTAATTCGAGCATTGAGGCTAATATCCCCTTATCAATGAGTGCATACCATGTGTGTTTTTCTGTAATTGGGTTACCTGGCTCAGGATGATATTTTCCAGTTCCATCCATTTGCCTATGAATTTCATAAAGTCATTGTTTTTGATAGATGAGTAATATTCCATTGTGTAGATGTACCTTGTTTTCTGTATCCATTCCTCTGTTGAAGGGCATCTGGGTTCTTTCCATATTCTTGCTATTATAAATAAGGCTGCTATGAACATAGTGGAACATGTGTCTTTGTTATATGTTGGGGCATATTTTGGGTATATGCCCAAGAGAAGTATAGCTGTCTCCTCCGGTAGTTCAATGTCCAATTTTTGAAGAACCTCCAGACTGATTTCCAGAATGGTTGTACCAGTCTGCAATCCCACCAACAATGGGGGAGTCACCTGAGCTTTTGATCTTAGTCATGCTGATTGGTATAAGATGCAATCTCAGGGTCTTTGATTTGTATTTCTCTGGACAATAAGGACTTTGTGCATTTTTTTAGGTGCTTCTCAGCCATTCAAGATTACTCTGTTGTGAATTATTGGTTTAGTTCTTTACCTCAGTTTTTGATTGGGTTAGTCTGTTTTTTGAGGGGTTAGGTTCTTGTGTTCTTTATATATTTTGGATATTAGCCCTCTATCTGATGTGGGTCTATTGAAAAAAAATTTTTCCCAAAGTGTAGGATGCTGATGTCTTTTTGAATATGTCCTTTGTCTTACAGAATCTTTCCAGTTTCATGAGGTCCCATATATCAATTCTTGAACTTAGAACATGAGCCATTCGAGTTTTGTTTAGGAAATATTCCCCTGTTCCAATGAGTTCAAGGCTCTTTCCTACTTTCTCTTCTATTAGATTGAGTGTATCAGGTTTTATGTTGAGGTCATGGAACCACTTGGACTTGAGCTATGTGCATGGTGACATATATGGATCTATTTGCATTTTTCTATATACAGACATCCACTTGGACCAGCACCATTTATTGAAGATGCTCTCTTTTTTCAATTGTATATTTTTGGCTTCTTTGTCAAATATCAAGTATGTATAAGTGTGTGGTTTTATTTCTGGGTCATCAATTCTATTCCATTGATCAACCTGGCTGTCTGTACAAATCCTGACAGTTTTTATCACTGTTTTTCTGTAGTAGATGGCCATAGATGGTGATTCTCCCAGCCATTCTTTTATTGTTAAAATTTGTTTTCACTATTCTGGGATTTTTGCCTTTCCAGATGAATTTAAGAATTGCTCCTTCCATTTCTTTGAAGAATTGTGTTGTGATTTTGATGGGGATTGCATTGAATCTATAGATTGCCTTTAATAGGTTGGCCATTTTTACTATGTTTATTCTGCCAATCCATGAGCATAGGAGATCTTTCCATTTTTTGAGATCTTCTTCAATTTCTTTCTTGAGAGACTTGAAGTTCTTATCATAAAGATCTTTCACTTGTTTGTTTAGAGTTAGCCCAAGAATAATTTTTAATTGGTGTGCAAATGTATTATTTACAATTATTGGTGGTATTGGTGTTGATGGCTGTATATCTTTGTGTGTGTATTTGTGTGAGTTTGTATAATTTTCTCATTGTGTGGTTATTGGTATGTATATGCTATAGTAAGTATGCAGATATTAGTGGATAACCTTCAATATTTGCTTTTATCCCTCTATTGCACTAAGTATTTGTATTTTCCTGAGGTATTATTCGTATTTTATATACAGATCACATCTAATTCCTTGTTTTAATAATTAACACATGAGAGAGTAGGGTTTTAAAACTGATTTTATTATTCACCTTCTCTCCAACCCCCCCCCCAATCTCTCTCATCAAGTTCTCACTATAAGACCCTGTTGTTGTCCAGGAACTTATATAATGAAGTTGTCTTTGATCAAATACAGAGCCATTCCCTCTTCCTCCTGAGTAATGGAACTAGAGGTAATATGGAACTTGTACTTTTGTAAGAGATACCTCTTCACAACAGAAATGACATTTCATGTATCATGCCGGTTATATTCTGTATATGTGGCCTGGAAGATAATAATCCATATTTCAAATTTTGAACAAGAGTTTAATTATTCAACAACCCAAAGTAAAAGAACATAGCCAGTAAATATAAATGATGATAGATGATAGACAGACAAACAGGTGAACAGACAGAAAAACATCATTGAATCAGTTACCCAAAGCATCTTGCCAAAATCTACTTGAGAAACTCCTTTAATGAAGCTAGCCCCCATCTTCAGTTCTTGGCAGAATGGAGTATCCCCTCAAGTGGAATTTCCTACTTAAAAAATATAAAAAGACAACAACATAAACATAACAAAGCTAACATCCTGAAATTGTGTTCTTACAGCTTCCATCAAAACTCATCTAGGAAGCACCTTTAAGGCAGCTGGTTTGACTTGCCTACTGAGAATTCTAGGGAGATGAGAATGTCCTCTTATGAGGATTCTGAGTAGAAGAACAAATAGGAAGATCTAGAAATAACATCAAATCAGGAATTCACAACCTCTAACCAAATTTGACTGCAGATGCTGAAGCATTCAGCTGAAGTTCTCAACTGAGCTTTCTCTCCATGGCTAATTTCTTATAGGTGACCTGGTACCTCCTCTTTCCCACTCATATATCATGATATGAATAACAGCAGAAATAATTTATTTTCTATCCATTCTCAAGGACACCATATTTTACTCACTTTTGTATTGATTTACTACTTTCCCCTTCCTTTCACAGGTTTTAGAATAAAGCAGTTCTCAAGGGATTAAAAAAAAATGTTTGAAGGATACTTTGAATAGGCAGACTTGGGTCTGCCATGAAGAAAGAAAAAACATTTTTTTTCAAATAAGACATGGTAGTGTGCCAATGTATTATACATTATACTTAATCGCATAGTACATGTGACTTAAGTATCTGATAAACCTCTGTAGTCATTTTCATAGTTATTGTACTAACTTACATTACTCTCATTGTGCATAAGTGTATATCCTTGGATTCATTGTTACTTGAGCTGTTGATTATAAGCATTCTGTTTAAGCCAAGATGAGATCCCAGTAGTTTCAATGCCATAGTTCTGATTTTTTACAGATATATCTCCTTTCATTGTAAATTGTTGGAAACAGTAATAGTTAACAATCTATATTTATTCCAATTTCACAAGAAAATTTAAGAGGTGTTTTATTGTGTTTCTCTAGTATGTATTTTGAAAATTATTTTTAAAAATTATTTGATATTGTACACGTTGTGTGCCAATGTTTGAAAATGTACATGTAAAGTGATGTTCTCAAAAGTCAGAAAAGGTGTAAGATTCCAAGTAACTAGAATTACCAGTGATTGTGAGCCAAGACGTGGGAGTGTTGGGAACTGAACTGGAGACATCTGCAATAAAAATACAACCTTAATTGGTGAGCAATTTCTCTAGCACCAGCTATTAGTATTGTAAATATTTAAGATGGCGAGCAAGAGAAAGACAATGAGATATAATATATATATGTATATATATATACATATATATAATATTTTAAGTAAGAAGTACCTAATAATGTAAATTTAACAAAAAAAACCATGTATCTAAGTATTATTCATGCAAAACTTCATTCTCTGTAGGACATAACCTAATTTACTGAATTCTTTGTTTCTTTGAATTTCAAAACATATTGTCCATTTCTCTTCATACTTATTTCCTTCCCATTCCAAATTTGGTAATTCAATAATTCAACAGTCTAAGGAAACTCAAAAGACCAAGTAAGAATCCTCGGATTCTGTTTTGCCCACACAATTTATCCATTGGAAGTATAAAATATTAGTTTCATCTACAATCTTAGAGAAGCATCAGTCTTCTCTGAAAATTTGCAATTTCATTCTGAATTTCTAAACTTAGATTATATTTGAGTCAGACTGTACCTGAAATTATTCCAAAAACATTTCGCTACATTGAGCTATCTTAACTGATATTTGAGACTCTATTTTCCCAACTTTTTAAAACTGGATATTGTACTTATTTACATTTTAAATGTTATACCCTTTCCAGGTTTCCCATCCCCAACTCCCTATTTCATCACCCCTCCCCTTGCTTCTATGAGGGTGTTCCCCCTCACACAAATGCACTACCACCTCACCTTTTTGGCATTCCCCTACACTGGGGAGTCTAGCCTTCACAGGACAAATGGTCTCTTTTCCAATGATGTTAAGACAAGGAAATCCTCTGCTACATATGCATCTGGAGCCATGGGTCCCTCTATGTTTACTCTTTGGTTGGTGGTTTAGTCCCTGGGAGCTGTGGGGTGTCTGGTTGGTTGATATTGTCATTCTACCTATGGGGTTGCAAACACCATCAGCTCCTACAGTCTGTTCTCTAACTGCTCCATTGGGGTCCCTGTGCTCAGTCCAATGGTTGACTGTTAGCATCCTGCCCTGTATTTGTCTGGCTCAGGCAGTCTCTCAGGAGACAGTTATAATAGGCTCCTGTCAGCAAGCACTTCTTGGCATCTGGAACAGTGTCTGAGTTTGGTGTGTGTATATGGGATCCCAAGGTAGGGCAGTCTATGAATGCCCTTTCCTTCAGTCTTTGCTCCACACTGTGTCTTTGTATTTTCTCTAGTCAGGAGCCATTCTAGGTTACAAAGTTGGAAACATGTGGGTGGTCCCATTCCACAACTAGGGGCATTGCCTAACCTCTGTATATTATATCTATAGGTTCTCTCTCCACTTTGTTGAGCATTTTAAGTAATCTCATGCCTGTTGAATCCTAGGAGGATCTTGCTTTCCTGGCATCTGGGAATTCCTGAAGCTCTGTGTATCATTGCTGTTTCCTCCCATACCTGATCCTGTCTCCCATTTTACCACTCACCCTCCTTTCTTCCTCTCAGGTCCCTACTACCCACTACATTCCATTAGTATTTAGTTACCCCTCTAAGAAGGACTGAAGCAACCACATTTTGGACATCTTTCTTGAGCTTCATATGATCTGTGAACTGTATTTTGGGTATTCCGAGCATTTAGGCAAATATCTATTTATCAGTGAGTGCACACCATGTGTGTTTTTTGTGACTGGGTTATCTCATTGAGAATATTTTCTAGTTTCATCCATTTGCCTAGAAATTTCATGAAGTCATTGTTTTCAATAACTGAGTAAATGCGTAAATGTACTACATTTTCTGTATCAATACTTCTGTTGAAGAACAACTGAGTCTCTTCCAGCTTCTGGGTATTATAAATAAGGCTGCTATGAACATAGTGGAGCAGGTATCCTTGTTATATGTTGGAACATCTTTTGGATATGTGCCCAGGAGTGGGATACCTGGGTTCTCCTGTAGTACTATGTGCACTTTTCTGAGGACATGCCAGATTGATTTCCAGTTTGTTATAACAGTTTGCAATCCCACCAACAATGGAGGAGTCTTCCTCTTTCTCCACATCTTCATCAGCACCTGTTGTCATGTATTTTTTGATCTTAGTCATTCTGACTGTTATAAGGTGAATTCTCAGGGTTTTCATTGGCATTTCTCTGATGACTAAAAATATTGAACATTTCTTTAGGTGCTATGTGGCCACTCAATATTCCTCAGTTGAGAATTCATTATTTAGCTCTGTACTCCTTTTTTTTTAAAGGTTATTTGGTTCTCTGGAGTCTGACTTCTTGAGTTCTTTGTATATATTGGATATTAGTCCCCTGAGCTGTAGGTAAAGATCATTTCCAAATCTGTTGTTTGCTGTTTTGTCCTATTGGCAGTGTCCTTTGCATTACAGAAGCTCCTTGATCCTCTTGGACTTGAGCTTTGTATAAGGAGATAAGACAAGATTAATTTGTATTCTTCTACAGACTGACCTCAAGTTGAACAAGCACCATCTGTTGAAAATGCTATCGTTTTTTACTCTGAATGGTTTTAGCTCCTTTGTCAAAGATCAAGTGATTGTAGGAGTATGGGTCCATTTCTGGGTCTTCAATACTATTCAACTGATCTACCTGCATGTTTCTGTAACAATGCCATGCAGTTTTTAATCATGATTGCTCTGTAAAACAGCTTGAGTTTAGTGATGGTGATTCCCACAAAAGTTTGTTTATTGCTGAGTAAAGTTTTAGCTATCCTGGGTTTTTTGCTTTTCCTAGTGAATTTGCAAACTGCTCCTTCTAACAGGAACTGAGTTGGAATTTTGATGGGGATTGCATTGAATCTGTGGATTGCTTTAGGTAATATATCAATTTTTGATATATTAATCCTGTTAATCCATGAGCATGGGAGATCATTCCATCTTCAGAGATTTTCTTCTTTTTCTTTCTTCAGAGACTTGAAGAGTTCTTGTCATAAACATCTTTCATTTGCTTGGTTAGAGTGAAAACAAGGTGTTTTATAGTATTGTGACTATTGTGTATGGTGTGATTTCCCCAATTTCTTTTTCAGCCTGTTTACCCTTTAAGTAGAGTAAAGCTACATATTTGTTAGAGTTAATTTTACATCCAGCCTGTTTACTGAATTTTTTTACCAGGTTTAGCCATTCTCTGGTGGATGTTTTGGGGTCACTCAATTATAGTATCATATCATCTGCAAAGAGTGATATTTTGACTTCTTACTTTCCAATGTGTACCCCTTTGCGATCTTTTTGTTTTCTAACTCCTCTGGCTAGGATATCAAGTACTATATTGAATAGATAGGAAGAGAGTAGGCAGCCTTGTCTAATACCTGATTTTAGTGGGATTGCTTCAAGTTTCTCTCCAGTTTGATGTGCACTACTGGTTTGCTGGATATTGCTTTTACTATCTTTGGGTATAGGCCTTGAATTCCTGTTTTTTCCAAGATTTTTATTATGAAGGGGGGGTGTGTTAAATTTTGTCAAATGCTTTCTCAGCATCTAATGAGATGATCATTTTTTTCTTTGAGTTTGAATATATAGTGTATTAGGTTGTTTGATTTCTGTATGTTGAACCATCCCTGCATCCCTGGAAAAAGCCCACTTGATCAGGTTTGATGAACTTTTTTGATGTGTTCTTGAATTCGGCTTGCAATAATTTTGAGTATTTTTGCACTGATATTCCTGAGACAAATTGGTCTCAATTCTCTTTCTGTGTAGGGTCTTTGTGTGGTTTAGCTATAAGTGAAATTGTGGCTTGATAAATGGAATATGGTAGTATTCCTTCTGTTTCTACTTTGTGGAATATTTTGAAGAGTATGGGTATTAGGTCTAATTTGAAGGTGTGTTAGAATTCTGCACTAAATCCATCGGGTCTTGGACTTTCTTTGGTTGGAAGAATTTTGATGACTGCTTCTGTTTATTTTAGGGGTTATAGGACAGTTTAGATGGTTTATCTGATCCTGATTTAACTTTGGTACCTGGTATCTGTCTAAAAAATTTGTCCATGTCATCCAGGTTTTTTTCAGGGCTTTTTTTTTTTTTTTTTGTAGTAGGATTTGATAATTTTTTGAATTTCCTCATTTTCTATTGTTATGTCTCCCATTTCATTTCTGATTCTGCTAATTTGGATACTGTCTATATGCCCTATGGCTAGTCTAACTAAAGGTTTATCTGTCTTGTTAATTTTCTCAAAAGAACCAGCTCCTGATTTCTTGATTTTTTTTTGTATAGTTCTTTTTTTTCTCCTTGGTTGATTTCAGTCCTGAGTTTGATTATTTCCTATCAGCTACTTTTCTTGGTTGTATTTGCTTCCTTTTGTTCTAAGACTCTCAAGCTGCTGGTGTATGTTCTCCTCAGTTATTTTTTGGAGGCATTCAGAGCTATGAGTTTTCCTCTTAGCACTGCCTTTATTGTGTCCCATAATTTTGGGTATGCTGTGTCTTCTTTTTCATTAAATTCTAAAAAGTCTTTAATTTCTTTTTTTTATTTCTTCTTTGACCAAGTAATCGTTGAATTCAGTATTGTTCAGTTTCTATGTATATGTGGGCTGTCTGTTGTTTTCATTGTTATTGAAAACTGCATTAGTTTGGTGATCCGATATGATGCATGGGATTTTATTTCAATCTTCTTGTATCTGTTGAGGCCTGTTTTGTGACCAACTATAGACTCAGTTTTGGAGAAGGTACCATGAGGTGCTGAGAAGAAGGCATATTCTATTGTTTTAGGATGAATTGTTCTATAGATACGTGTTACATTCATTTGGTTCCTAACTTCTATTAGTTTCACTGTGCCTCTGTTTAGTTTCTGTTTCCAATGTCTGTCCTTTGATGAGAGTGAGTTATTGAAGTGTTACACTATTATTGTGTGAAATGCAATGTGTTCTTTGAGCTTATTAAAGTTTCTTTTATGAATGAGTTGCCCTTGCATTTGTATCATACACATGCAGAGTTGAGAGTTCATCTTGGTAAATTTTTCCTTTGATGTATATGAAGTGTCCTTATTTTTTAAATAATTTTTGGTTGAAAGTCAATTTTATTCAATATCAGAATGGCTACTCAAGCTTGTATCTTGTACCATTTTCTTGAAAATTTTTTTCATAGCCTTTTACTATTAGAAAGTTTCTCTTTGTCACTGTGGTGTATTTTCTTTCGCAGCAAAATGCTGGGTCCTGTTTATATATCCAGTTAGTTAATCTATGTCTTTTTATTGGGGGATTTGAGTACATGGCTATTAAGAGATATTCAGGAAAAGTGATTGTTGCTTCCTGTTATTTTTGCTGTTAGAGGTATAATTACATTTGTGTGGCTATTTTTTATTTTTTGGTTTGTTAAAAGATTACTTTTCTGCTTTTTCTAGGGTGTAGTTTCTCTCCTTGTGTTGGAGTTTTCCATCTATTATCCTTTGTTGGGATGAATTTGTGCAAAGATATAGTGTAAATTTAGTTTTGTCATAGAATATCTTGTTTTTTTTTCATCTATGTCAATTTAGAGTTTTCCTGTGTATAGTAGCCTTGGCTGGTATTTGTGATCTCTTTAGGGTCTGTATGACATCTGCCCTGTATCTTGTGGCTTTCATCGTCTCTGTTAAGAAGTCTGGTGTAATTCCTATAGGTCTGCTTTTCTATGTTACTTGACCTTTTCCTCTTACTGCTTTTAGTATTCTTTCTTTGTTTTGTGCATTTGTTGTTTTATTATGTGACACATGTTGTTTCTTTTCTGGTCCAGTCTATTTGGAATTCTGTAAGCTTCTTGTATGGTCATCAGCATCTCTTTCTTTAGGTTAGGGAAGTTTTCTTCTATGATTTTGTTGAAGTTATGTATCAGCATTTTAAATTGGGCATCTTTGCTCTCTTCTATACCTAATTATCCTTAGGTTTGGTCTTCTCACTGTATCCTGGATTTCTTGGATGCTTTGGGTTAGGAGCTTTTTGCATTTTGCTTTTTCTTTTACTGTTGTATATGGTATCTTCTGCACCTGAAATTCTCTCTTCTATCTCTTTTATTCTGTTGGTAAAGATTTCATCTATCTCTCCTAATCTCTTTCTTAGGTTTTCTATCTCCAGGGTTTTCTCTCTTTGTGATTTCTTTGTTTCTCATTCCATTTTTATCTCTTGGATGGTTTTGCTCAATTATTTCACCCGTTCAGTTGTGGGGTGTTTTTTTTTTTTTATTTTGTAATTTTTTAAGGGAGTTTTTTTGTTTCCTTTTCAAGGGTTTCTACCTGTTTACCTCTGATCTCCTGTATTTCTGCAAGGGAGTTATGTCCTTCCTAAAGTCCTCTGTCAGTGTCATGATATGTGATTTTAAATCCAAATCCTGCTTTTCTCATGTGTTGGTGTGTCCAGGACTTGCTGTAGTGGAAGAACTGGATTCTGATGATGTCTGGTTTCTGTTGCTTTTGTTTTTGAACTTGCCTCTTGCTTCTTGCCACATGATTATCTCTACTGCTACCTGCCCTTGTTCTCTCTGGTAGGAGCCTGTCCCTCTGCCTCCTGTTATCTTGGTTGCTTAGTTCTCCTCTAGTCCAGCTGTTTCCATGATCCTATGATTATGGGATCCTTTGATCCTGAATTCATGGGTGTGTCAGAGCTCCTGGGAGTCAGACTGTCTCTGAGAATCTGAAATCCTGGTGTGACCCAGCTCCTGAGATACATTTTTGGCAAAGCTCCAGGGAGTCAAGCTTTCTCAGGGTGTTAGAGTAGTGGGTGGGGAGCCAGAGCCCTGAGTTTGCTCTGGGCACAGGTGCTTGCTCGAAGGAACCCTTGCCTTTGTCTGGATGTGTTTGTTTTTCTATTATTCCTGTGGGGGTTCCAGTTATGCTGGGTATTGGGAAAATCTTTCGGCCTCAAGTAATCTTGAGTATGTGAGCTCCAGTGCTCCTGGTTGTTTCTGGTCTCCTGGAAGTCATGCTACCTCTGTGATCTTGTGATCCTGTAATCCTGGGCATTTCAGAGCACCAGATAGTCTGGATCCCACTGGCTACTGTAAGAGCAGATGCAGAGCCAGCATCCGAGGTCTGCTCCTTGTCCAGGTTCAGATACGAAGAAAACTGTGCCACTGGCTTGGTGGGTGTTGCTGCATTCCTGTTTCCTGAGGGACTCAGTTACTACAGGTGGCAGAAGTCCTAGCCTCCTCACCTGTGATCTTGGGGGTGTTAGCACACCTGGGAGTCGAGCTTGCTCTGGGTGTTGTAGCACTTGATTCACAGCCAGTGCCCAATGTCTGCCCAGAGCACTGGTTCATATTGGAAGGAACCTGTGGTTAGGGGTTCCTGTGTCCCTGGATCCCATGGGTCCCAGTTACTCAGGGTGCTAAGGCAGTTGTTTTGGACTCCCTACCTATTATCCTGGGCCTGTTAGAGCACTTGAGAGTCAGGCTTCCTCTGGGTGTTGTGGGAATGGTTACAGAGCCAGCACAGATGGCCATTTTACTATATTAATCCTGCCAATCTATGAGAATTAGGAGATTTTTCCATCTTCTGAAATCTTCTTTGATTTCTTTCTTCAGGGACTTGAAGGTCTTGTCATACAGATCTTTCACTTGCTTAGTTAGAGTCACACCAAGGTATTTTATATTATTTGTGACTATTGTGAAGGCTGTCGAATAAATTCTGATAGGATGTTCCTTATTGGCTTCTGTCTTCCATAAAAAGAGAGCACATCATCATCTTCTCTTTACATTGTTTTTGCTTTGAAAGAGGAGGTAGGATTCTGGTCCCCAACTTAAAAAGCTCTGAAGATTTATTTTGGGGGTGGGTTGATTTTTACTGTTCTATTTTCTACTCACAGAAAGTGCTGAGAAGAGCAAAGCCTTCACAGTGTTTTATTCCAATATTAAGAAGTGGAAGACACATTTTAGACAGAAACTGAGAGTAAACATTTAAGTTAAGAGAGGATTTCCCACACCTGTCAGTACACTGAAATTATAGCATTTTAAATGCCCTTCTTCATTGGCCATGGGTATCCATTACCACAGAAACTCTTCTTGAGTCTCAGGGCAACTATTCCTGCCAAGCAATATATCTTGTCTTTATCGTTATATTGACTTACTCCTTTCAAATGTCTCAGATATTGAACTCCAATTTCCTACTTAATGATACATTTCTCATGAAAATGTGCAAACAGTTACAGAAAGGTTTGGAAGAATTCATTACAGCACATTATTGGATGTGCAGCATGGATTCAAGAACTGTTGGATAAGATGGAAATATCTATTGAGCAACTTTATGCCACAGACCCTACATTGGAAGCTTGTAAATACATTTTCATTGCTACATAGCATGTTATGACATGAGAGATTTTCAGTGCCCCATAGTTTGTGCAATTTCTTCTTTGTTATCATGCATGCATGAGCTGCTTTTGATAGAATGCAAAGTGGTCAAATCATGAAATCATGACTGAGAAGGAAGAGTACAGGTCTGCATGTTTTACTTATTTTGTTTTCAAAGTTTGAATTAAGCCCGGTTGGAAAATTCACATTACTCATTGCATGACATTTTTGTTGAATTCAGCTATGAGTAATGTAAGAAAGGGGTGTGGAGTTTGACAGAAGATTCTGCATTTATTCCCTTTTTCTAAAGAAAGGTAATGAAGCAGGAAATAGTCACAAATAATAAGCATGGGATACACAACAATCTCCACTATCCTTTAGATGAGAGTTGGTGGCTGAAGAAATAACAGCCTTTCATTCACCTATGAATGCATGCAAAGTAGTTTCCTTCATCATTTTTCATTCTTATGACCTTCAAATGTCAAACATTCCTCTATAACTTCAGATAATGCAATATAATTTGACTGTTGAATCATAACTTCATGTTAATTCAGGTTCAGTATCCATAAATGATTTATTCATTCTTGAATTCAGTATTATCTGTCTATATGAATGAGTTTTTATGAGGCCACTTAGTTAATTAGCACTCTTTATTTGTGGACATATCATTGTGACAAATTTGTGGCTCTTATAGGAAATTTAGCCTTAAAGAAATAAAAGCCCTTCCTGTACAAAAAGTGCATATCAAAAATTATTCTCATGACCTCAAATTTGTATGAAGAAAAAAATGAAACTTAATTTTACATTTCTTTAAGTCCACTTTTTTGAACTTCTTCAGAAGTATTTCACTGAATAAATGAAATTCAATCCACATGCAGGACATAAATGGCTGACACTTGAGTCAAAAAATTCATTGGATTGGGATGCTGTCCTGTGCACATCCTGAATTTCAAGAGTTATTAATCTTTCCCCAGAAAATTTAGTAATCCCTCAACATTAATGACAAGGAAAGACATGTCCTTATAATGACAAATTATCACTTTGTTCACATAAAGTCACATGAGATGAGAGTCACCAATATAAAAGGATTCAGAGACAAAAAAGCCTTAAGCAATATTGCTCTGTGAAAAGTTGTGTTGAAACAAGCTGAGCTGTATAGCCTATGAAACATAAAATGGAAAATGGGGGATAAAAACACACAGTTTGAAAAACGAAAGCAAACCAAAAACCCAGGGAAAATGTATTAACAAAGAATTATTTCAAAGAAACTAAATAAAGAGCTCCAAATTTTAGAATCAATTCATATATTCCTTCAGTGCCATCCTCTCTGGGCAGTGGCCACACAGCATCTTCAGGGAACAGCAGAGATGTGCTTCACTGTTAAGACTATTGTGTTAAGGCTTATGAAGACCCCTTGGATTTTACCATGGCAAGGTCCATGGAAACCCCATCCAATTTATCACTGACCTGTGGTGAATTTGGTAGCCTTCATACTTATTATCTAGATTGTGTGTGCTATAAGCTCCCTTTGCTTTTGCTATGTTCTTTGTACTCAGCAATGTTTAGTTTTACTTTATATTACTGGCAAGGTTGTGATTATGCAACCTGAAAGTCCTGGGAATGACTCAATGTTTTTCTCAAGTTTCAATGTTTTTCCTTCAAATGGTAAAGCCTTCATCCCTAACCCCTTGTCTCTATTGATCCTCCTGAGGTGACCATTAATCCTGGGTCATTTTGGACATGTAATACTCTCCCTAGAGAAATAGCTACAGTCACAGTGAGTTAAGTCTGTGTCTGTTGTGAATAGCAGTGTGTCCTGCTTGCATAACTATTCTAGGAAGGATATGTCTGATCAACAGAGACTTATTAGGGACCCTATCTGAGCAACAAAATCTTGAAAATAAAAAAGATATGTCTGATCAACAGAGATCTAAAAATGGTCCTTGGAAAATTGGTATTAGAGATTGTACATATCAGGAAAGTTTCCTGATATAATGAGAATATCTGTCTGGAATTTTTTTTAAAGAAAGGACTATGACAGATATTTGCTGTTTGATTACTGGACTAATACCCAAAATTATTAATCTGTCACTCAAATTTGCATAACTTTTTCACATCGTTTGCTACCAACTGTGTACGAACGCATGTCTACACAATATTCCTGACTAAACAAAAGGGGGTGACTATTCTGTCAGGAGTAGGAAAGGAGGAAGAGAAAGTATCAGGGATTTTTGTTATATTAGGTATTTAATAATGCTGATGTTACAATTGCATTTAATGTAATAACCAATGGTGTCCTGCTCAGATGAATAGGATTGTGATTGTCAAAATAAGGATGGCTAGAGCTATTCTGGACCACTTTCTTGAAAGCCAATAGGTGGTCACTGCCCTCACTTTCACTACCACCACACATTTCTTCTCAGGTTCCAGAACCCTCCAACCATGGTTGTTGGCACTCAGTCTCAGTTCTCCAGAGAATAGTGGTAGCAATGTTTTAGAATAAAGAGAGGAATAAGTATGGCCAAAAGATTATAAAAAGGAAACACATTAAGGTATAAGTACTAAAATTCAAAATACGACTAAGATCACAAATAGCAAACAACAAAAACAAAAATTGGTTGACATTTAAAGCACACCTTTAAATATTAGTGCTCTCAAGGTCTCAATCGAAAGACATAGGCTAGTTCAATGAAATTGAAAGTAAATTAATTCAAGAGAGATAGAGGTAACTTCATTGTAATCAAGGGAACAATTAACCAAGAAAATACTACAATCCTAAAACATATACAAGGAAACTCTATAGCATGGAATTTCACTAAAATCCTACTATTGTACTTAGGGGATCACATTAACTCTGAATTAGTAGTTTTGGTTGATTCAATACTCAGTTTTTTTTCCAATTGGCATGTTTGCTAGAAAAAAAACAAACATAGCATCATCAAAATAAGATATCACCGTACATAAAATGGATGTAACAGATATCTAGAACTATTTCACTTATACAACCTGTTTCAAGGAAGCACTTGCTATTCACAGTACTGTTTGCCTACACTCTTAGGTCATTTTCTTTGATAGTTGGTTCCAAACACACCATTATTTTATTTAATTTAAAATATAAATATTTTTATGTTTATACCTTACATTCAGAGTTCAAAAATATGTTGAAATATATCTAAAATAGAGAAAGCCTTTTCCTGTGCTAAGCTTAGCCTTTTCCTAGTCACGGGAATTGCAACTAAGCCACAAAAGAGGCTCTCAAGTGCCCTCCTAAAATATTAGATAGTGTTCCTCATTACAAGTATTCTTTCTCTCCAAACTTCTCTGTTGCTTTAGTGTTTCCTACTTTTCCTCTGTGTAATAGACCCTTTCAAACCCTTACTTTTATTCCCCTTTCTTATATTGGATATTTTATGTATTTACATTTCAAATGGTTTCCCCTTTTCCCCCTCTCCTATCTCCCTCCCCCTGCTTCTACGAAGATGCTCCCATTTCCACCCACTCACTCCTACCTCAACACACTGGCATTCCCCAACACTGGGGATACAAGCCTTTACAGGACAAAGAGTTTCTCCTCCTATTAATACCCGACGATGCCATCTTCTGCTACACATCTAGCTGGAGCCATGAGTCCCTCCACGTGTACTTGTTGGTTGTTGGTTTAGTCCCTGGGAGCTCTGGGGGTCTAGTTGATTGATATTGTTTTTCTTCCTATGAGGATGCAAACCCCTTTAGCTCCTTCAGTCCTTTCTCAAACATTTTTTCTTTAGTTGCAGCTGAAACTCAAAGGAAACAAATGATTTCCCCATGTCTTCAGGTCTATGATTAAACAGACTTGGTTTTATTATTAAGACTTAACAGGAATCCTGTTTAGCAGTCCTACACATGGACTGGCTATCTGAAGCTTTACACTCTTTTTTTTGTTTTGTTCATGGTGTGTGTATGAGCTCTGTCTCTCTAGGAGGGAATCTCTTTATCAATGAGATACAATGATATCACTGTTGATAACCTTCAGACTTCTTGGAAAAACTCAAGTAGACTTTATACGTAATACTTTAAAAAATAAGACAAACCTTTAAATGAATGTGTATTTCCTATATTGAAACATGATAAAAAATAATGATGAAAAACACATATGCATCTACATTCAATGCAGACTGACAGTCAGCATATCGAAGCCAATTAAAACATGCATTTATATTTTCAACAGGAAAATACAATTCTCACCTCAAAGGGTAACTTTATGTGGAGCCAAACATCAGTGACTGTGGCCCAAGAACACAGATTTGCATGACTCCATATCATGGGGTCATTGAAATTATGTGCTACTAAAATAAAGTCATAAATAAACATAGCACTCAGATACATAGCTAAAAGCTCGGGTAGAAAGGCTGCACCAACATATACTAGTATACTATATGTGCTTCAGACAGGATTTGATGACAGCCTTAGCCTATTGTTTTCAAAAGAAAATACTGTATTAATAAATCCTAATTTAGTTACATGGATGCTAGGTCACACACTGAGGTGGTTTGAGAATGGCTGTCGTGAGGACAACCATCACCCAAGATACATTTTAATTGGTTAGGACATGTAGCATACAACCTCTCCAGAATCATTCAACTTCAACTTCTAGTCAGCTCTCAGCCTTGTACAAGGTTAAATGAAAGATGATATTTTTACACAAACTTTTACACATTTTTTCACATACACAGTCATATACATGCATGTATATATTTACATATCTATATATATGCATATATACTTATATATATGTAAATATAGGTATATATACATATGTAATTTTATAACCATTGAAGCTGTGAAAAATTATCTATTTAATTCCATGCATCCTATCAAATCACTGTGAACTAATGCTGTTCTTCAATAACAACAAAAACAACAGAAACACCACATACACATGGGAGCTGAAAAACACTCTATTCAATGATAACTTCGTCAAGGAAGAAATAAAGAAAAAAATTAATAGTTTTTAGAATTTCATGAAAATGAAGG
This sequence comes from Rattus rattus, assembly GCF_011064425.1. Taxonomy (NCBI): domain Eukaryota; kingdom Metazoa; phylum Chordata; class Mammalia; order Rodentia; family Muridae; genus Rattus; species Rattus rattus. Next base: position 160,216,186 of record NC_046156.1, read on the forward strand.
CACAACATATCAAAAATTATGGGACACAATGAAAGCAGTGCTAAGAGGAAAATTCATAGCTCTGAGTGCCTCCAAAAGAAACTGGAGAGAGCATACACTAGTAGTTTGACCGTGCACCTGACAGTGCTAGAACAAAACAAAGCAAATAGATCCAAGAGAAGTAGCTGCTGTCAGGAAATAATCAAACTCAGGGCTAAAATCAACCAAGTAGAAACAAAAAGAACTGTACAAAGAGTCAACATAACCAGGAGCTGATTCTTCAAGAAAATTGACATGATAGATAAACCGTTAGCTAGACTAACCAGAGGGCACAGAGACAGTATCAAAATTAACAAACTCAGAAATGAAATGGGAGACACAACAACAGAAGCTGAGCAAATTTAAGAAATTATGAGATCCTAACATGAAAGCCTATACTCAACAAAACTGGAAAATCTGGATGAAATGGAAAATTTCTAGACAGATACTAGGTACAAAGTTTAAATCAGGATCAGATAAACCATTTAAACAGTCCCATAACCCCTAAAGCTATAGAAGCACACATTTGAAAAGGCATGCTGTTCAAAATGTAAAGTGTAGGTATAAGTATTTCCTTAGAATTATTCAGTATTACAAATTCAATGATACATGTTTTGAGCATACTTAATTACCCACATTTCCCTATGTTACTTTCTAATATGTATGATATTGTGCTCTGTGTAACAATCATGTTCATCATCAATGTGTTATATGACATTGTTTTCTCTTTGAGTTTTGAGATTTCAAGAAAGCAATTCTGAATAAGTGGGCTGCCAATGCTGGATCGATCTCCTTTACTTCTAATGGAAAGTTCAGATGTCAATGCATTGATAATAGCTTTGCAGTGGGAAATAGCTTCCTCTCTTCATTCTTTCAATTTGTATAACACTTCTGAAAAACAGGAGTCATGATTCATACTTTTCACAAACTTTTTGTAGCAGAAATATGTGTCAGTTTGAAGATTCAAAGATATCTTTCATTTACCCAATCTTTTCCCTATCTAGTTTCATTATCAGAGGTTTTTTTTTTAACTGAAAATCTTTTGAGTGCTGTGTGATTATAAAAATAAGTGTTGATAAATTAATAATCATGTATATTTATTGTTAAAGCTCCTATTCATTATGGAAAAACAGAATATTTGGAAAGTTTATAATATGAATATATATATATATATATAATGGAATTTCAGAATTTTGAAAAGGCACATTACTAAATTAAAAAATACACATTTATGTTCAACATAAAACATCAAAATTCAAAACTTTTAATAAGATATAATGTCTTTCGGTTATGAAAGTGAGAACAATAGTAATAGGAATAACATGGCCCATCACAAATAGATTATCAGCAGAAAATTTCTCAGACTCTTTGTGTATAAAAATGTTAAAAAATGTGATAAGTTAATATAATGGCTGTTTGTAATTTTAAGCTCACATCAATAATTTTCAATATTTGGTTATATTTTATTCTACTCCTCTAATATTTAGACATACCCCTCTAATATTTATGGCATACTTCTGTAGGTAAATATTTTGCCACAAATATTTCAACATAAGAAAATAGCCTTCCTCATAACTCATTAATTTTGTATATCATTTTCAAACAAATAGAAATTCCACTATGTCACTTCATAAAACCTTCATGTGAGGTTAAATATCCCAATACTCATACACCTGTATTCTATTGCATTTAGTCAATTGTAAGATACATCTGAAAGTATCATACACATTGCAGAGTTGTGCCACATAAATAAATAAGTCTCTGAGACAACAATTCCAGAGGTGACCATTTTCAAGTACAATTAAAATTTACCAAGTTTGATGTAGACAGAAAAGAAAAGAGTATGAGAAAAATCTTGATATTATTTTAAAATGGAAGAATCATAGGCAGATCATTACTAGATTGGATTCTCAATAAAAACTGATGAACTTGAGAGGATTGGAAGTGTATTGCATGGAAATTTTGAACTTAAAGAAACCAGTAATAGCTGGGAGTGATTTCACATACCTTTACTTCTAACACTAAGGAGGCTAAGGCAGGTGGGACTTCTCCATTGTAGGTAATTCATCACAATTCCATCTTGCAAATTCTTATATCATGTTTAGCTGTTGTACCACTTTTGATTACCTTATTTTAGAATGTTCTGTCAAATTAAGCCAAGAATTTATATTAATTAAATTTATAATTATCTCTGGATATCATTATATATTATAAATTTAATTCATGGTATTGACTATAATTTCCACTAAAAAACCTTCAACGAATATTTTAAGTGCATTAATGAATGTAACATTATTACGACACAATAGCATCATTGTGGCAGTGAAAAAGGAAAACTACTTAAGTTATAAAAAATAAAACTTAATTAAGATCCTAATGATGACGTTTTATTACAGTATTTTTTTTTTTTTTTTGGTTCTTTTTTTCGGAGCTGGGGACCGAACCCAGGGCCTTGAGCTTCCTAGGCAAGCACTCTACCACTGAGCTAAATCCCCAACCCCTTACTACAGTATTCTTAGAATCAAAGTTTTAATTTATTTTAAAAATCAACATTTCTTTAATACAATTTAAGATCACCTTGTAGAGTGTTTATAACATAATGCTAAATAAAACATTTATGGAATTCTTAGCTTCCTTAAAAAAAACCCTATTGTTAGTTTTTTGAGCTTCTAAACCTATATGTTTTAAATGACATCTGTTAGTTATTTGAAGATAACAGTTTACTTGTCTAGAAATGCTTGTGTAGTCAGTTTCTACATATTTAAATCCCATGAATGTTATGAGATATCTGTTTATTAAATGTGTAAGAGATATTTTATTGTTGTTACTGTTGTTGTACTTGCCGTTGTTTTGTTTTGTTTTTTTTTTAACAGAAGAACCAATATGAAAAATAAAGATTGATATCAGTTCTCTGGAAAAAGACATTTTATAACAATGTATATTTGTTAACTTAAATTTATATATTTCATGCTCTTGCTCTGATAGGCTTTTTCAGAGACTATATTCAGGACAGAATTTTCTGATCTTTATTTCAGTACTGGCTCATTAATTTTCTTTGAATCTTTATCGTCATAAAAATGCATCCCTGGACAATATACATGTGTTGTGCTTTGGTCAAGTATTACCTCTGATGGTATTTTTCTTATCCGTACCAGATAAAGTAAAATTCTGCTGAATAGCTACCATGTATTGCACATCTGCTGTGTATCTGCTGCATCTTGGGTACGTGGTCCCTTTTATCTCCTTAGTCTTCAGCCATATGGCCTCCTTCCTCCCTTCACAGATCACTTGTTTATATCCAACTGGCCCCACACATATACTTCAATTAGTTTTGGTCTCTGTATCCCCCTAGGAGAAGCTATTGTGTTATATGTGAGTTTGCTTGATTAGTGGTAGATCTCATGTGGATTTAGTTCTATTGTTCATCTCCTTTTGTTACGTAAGTTGTAGTTATGTGCCCATTTTAACATATTTTGAATACAAATCTTTTGTATGCTCTGTAGTTTGCCAACATCTTCCGAATTACATCTTGCTTTGTCATGTTTGTTCACACTGAAGTTTTACATTTCAACATTTTACTTACATTTTCTGATTTATATTCAGTTGAAACCTTACTTAGATCAAAGTTTTAAATTTCAGTGCTTCACTTACTTTTTGTGATTTATATCCAACTAAAAGTTCACACAAATTAAAGTCAGAAAAACTTACAACGCCTCCTAAAATATTCATAGCTTTGTGCTACATTGAGGTTCTTTTAATAATTTTATTGTTTACATGAGCTAGATATGGGGTAAACATTTTTAATTTACCGAGGTCAAGCTGTTGTCACAATATTTCTATAATATAACTTTCATTTTTCAGTTAAAATTTCTTCATAAATCAATTTTTTGGGGAATGTTACAATAAATCAAAACACGCTCACAGTTTAAACAACAAAAAAGGACACCTTCTAATTTTAGAGCATGGAGTCTGAAATCAGGTTGTTCTTGAGGCTTACTATTTTAAAGCACAAAGGGAAGCTGAACTATGACTCATTGATTCTCACTTCTATAAGCAATATATTCCTGCATATCCTGTTCTTTTAGTATCAACTGGGTACATTACTGACAATAATCAGAAAAATAAAAGTAACCTAAATGTCCATGAAGTGATGAATGGATAATGAAAATATAGTGCACAATGGAATATCATTCATCTCTAAAAATGGGATTTGCAGGGAAATAGATGGGATTGGAAATAATCAGTCTTAGTGAGGTAACCCAGATCCAGAAAGACAAATCCCACAAGTACTTTCTCATTTATGAATTCTGAATATAAATGTTGGATAGATGACTTTGCATTCCTATCAAAACAAGGATATAAGGAAGAGTAAAAGATCATAGATTGTGGAAAGAAAATATTAAGGACATGATTGCATGGTAGAGAATGCAATACAAGGAACAATGATTAAATATCTGTTGAAAATGTCATACAGAAATCTCCTACTATAAAAGTCTCAAAACACACACACACACACACACACACACAGAGAGAGAGAGAGAGAGAGACAGACAGACAGACAGACAGACAGAAACAGACAGAGACAAGGAGAGACAGAGAGACAGACAGACAGGTAGGCAGACAGACACAGACAAAGAGACAAAAAGTAAGTATCAAAACAGTTACACTAATATGAGAGAGGATAATTGCACTCTCAGCTAATTCAGACGACAAAGTAAAAGAGCCTGGTACTAAATATTGGATATTCAATGAGTTGTTGGATAACCCACCCACAAAACTGTGAACGAAAAGCTTGTCCTATCTAAAATAAATAAAAAATAAATAAATAAATAAATAAATAAATAAATAAATAAATAAATAAATAAATGGCAGAGAGAGTGAATGATGCAGAGACTGTGTGAATGGTGAACCAATAACCAGCCCAACTTGAGACCCAACCCATGGGCTAACATCAGTCCCTGACCCATGGGAATGCTAGCATGGCTGTCCTCTGAGAGGCTCCTCCACTCAGCGGCAGACTGAGAGTGATGCAGACACTCACAGCCAAACAGTGGATGAAGCTTGGGGACTCATATAGAAGAGTAAGGGAAGGACTGCGGGCCCTGAAGGGGATAGAATCTCCACAGGAGGTCCAAGATTCAAGTAACCTTGGGGCTCTCAGAGACTGAACCAACAAGCAGTAAGCATACAGGGGGCTGGGCCTAGATCTCCCTGAACATATGTAGCATATGTGCAGCTTTATCCTTATCTGAGTCCTGAACAACTGGTGTGGGATCCCAAAGTCTGTTGCCTGTCTGTGGGATATAGTCTCCTAGATGCCTGGCCTCAGTGGGAGAGAATGCCCCTAGTTCTGCACAAACTTGATGGGCTAGGGTGGGGAAATACCGGGTGGGGAAATACCAGGAGGGCAAAGCACCTGCTCAGACGATAATGGGATGGGGATTGGGGGGATGATGTATGGGAGGGATTGACAGGGGTATTGTGCAAGTTGTAAACTGAATAAATAAAAACTAAAGCAAAAAATAGCAATAAAGTGATGCCTAAACTCATGGAGGTATGCTTTGCTGAACCATTATCGGAGAAACATCCTTCTACAAAAGATTCAAAGAAACAGCCAGATATGGTGTCGAGACTTCGAGGTCTTGGAACACTCAGTCCTAAACAGAATGTCCAGGTTACCTCCCTCTGGATGATATTTTTTAGTTCTATCCATTTGCTTGCAAAATTCATGATAGGCTGATATTAGGTTGTAATGTGAATACATACATTAATAAAAATAACAACAAAATGGTGTCTGCATTAAATCATTTTTCTCTATATTCAGGCAATTTTGCAGGCATAAAGAGTATATGAGCTAGTGGAGATTGGAGAATACAAAGGAAGTGGCCAGCTAAATCAAGAAGAAAGAAGTTCATCTAAACTCACTGACTTGGAGGCGGCATGTAAAACGCTGGCAGAGATCTGCGCCATGCTCTGAGCACATATGTTTTTTGATTTAGTGTTTTTCAAGAATTCCTGTCTGTGTGAATGGATAGGATTTTCTCCTTTTACTTGGCTCATTATCTTCTCTTTGTTGCCTGTTTGTTTTGTCTAATTCTGATGTGATAGTTTTTATTCTTTCTTGTTATATTTCATGTATTTCATTATTATTCTTTAGAAGTCTGTTTTATAAAGTGATCTAAAAATGGAGTAGATATGGATAGAAGAGGAGGAACTAGAAACAGTAGAGAGGTAAAATAGTAATCAAGGTACATTAAATAAAATATGTCTATTTTCAATAATAGAAAAAGAAAACTTTCCCAAGAAATATAGACATTTATTATATTATATCTTAAGTGCATAAAGTAGGTTGAATTTTAAAGAAGACAGGTTTGTATTATTCTAAAAATATGAATGCGGAGAAATGAGGAGAAGTCTTCCTCTAGGCTTTTGAGTTAGAGAAGTTACTGCAGAAAAAATTATTCCGTTCCTCAAAAGTTTTCATAAGAAGCAGATACATTTGGGAATATTTAATTTTCTGTCTCAAAAGGAAAATGAACAGAACTTCACAAATGGTTTAAGGCAAATATAATTTTGCTGCATATTAAAGACTGGTTCCAAAATAAAAAGTGGAACATCTTTTGAAACTAGAGAGATATAGTTAAGGGATCAAATTAAGAGATGTAAATTCATATAAGACTGAGATAGAAGAACAGAATTTTCATATTCCGAAAATGATGTGGCCCATTTGTTTGTGCCCTCACTCCCTCATGTACTAGAATACATCAACAACAGGGCTGAATTAAACATTTATTGTAATGAAGGTCCCTAAAAGTAAAAAAAACGTCATCAAAATATGTAAAAGTAAACAAAATATGAGGATATCTCATACAGAAAATGCCATTCAGGCTGTGAGAAATAGCATATTGTGAAAACAAACCAAATTGCAGAAATCTGCACTGCTATTGGTTGGAGAATGATCAATGCTGGAAATTATTGATTTAAATTAAAAGATCAGTGAAATGCTTTACATACAATGAAGCATAATAATGTCTCACCAGTGGCTTCACATTTTATGAAACCTGAATTGTGCACTGCAAAGTGCTATAAGACTTAGCTTGAAGAATGCAAAGTACTAAGTTTGAACATAAATCTCTGTGAAATACTGTTTCGTATACAGAAAAGTTCACATCTCAGTTTAAATTTAAATAATACCATTTTACATCTGTAAGAGAGCTATTATCCAATATATACAAGGAACTCAAGAAGTTAGACTCCAGAGAACCAAATAACCCTACTAAAAATGGGTAATAGAGATAAAAGAATTCTCAGCTGAGGAATAATGAATGGCTGAGAAGCACCTAAAGAAATGTTCAACATCCTTCATCATCAGGGAAATGTAAATCAAAACAACCCAGAGATAATATCTTATACCATTGAGAATGGCTAAGATCAAAAAGTCAGGTGACATCAGATGCTGGCAAGGATGTGGAGAAGGAGGAACATTCATCCATTGTTGGTAGGATTACAAGCTGGTACAACCACTCTGGAAATCAGTGTGGAGGTTCTTCAAAAAATTGGACATTCCACTACCTGAGGACCCAGCTACACTACTCCTGGGCATATACCCCCAAAAAAATGTTCCAGCATATAACAAAGACACCTTCAAAGCAGCCTTATCTATAATAGACAGAAGCAGGAAAGAACCCAGATGCCCTTCAAGAGAGGAATGGATACAGAAAATGTGGTACATCTACACAGTGGAGTACTACTCAGCTATCAAAAACACTGAGTTCATGAAATTCATATGTACATGGATGGAACTTTAAAGTGTTATCCTGCGTGAGGTAACCCAATCACAGTAAAACACACATGGCCTGCACTCACTGATAAGTGGATATTATCCTAAAAGCTTATATTATCCAAGATACAATCCACAGACAACATGAAGCTCAAGAAGAAGGATGACAAAATGCAGATACTTCCCTCCTTCTGTAAAGAAAGAACAAAAATATTCATAGGAGGGGATACGGTGACAAAGTTTGGAGCAGAGACTGAAGGAATGCCATTCAGAGCCTGCCACATCTGAGAACACAGCATATATATATCCACTTAAACTAGACAATATTGATGAAGCCAAGAAGTGCATGCTGACAGGAGCCTGACATAGCTGTGTTCTGAGAGGCTTAGTCAGAATTTGACAAATACAGAGGTGAGTGCTAGCAGCAAACTTTTGAACTGAGAATGGGGTCCCCATTGGAGGAGTTAGAGAAAGGTTTGAAGTAGCTGAAGGGGCTTGAAGCCCCATAAAAACAACAATAACAACCAACCAAATTTCCTAGGGATTAAACCACTACCCAAAGACTATACATGGACATACCCATGGCTCCAGCTGCATATGTAGCAGAGGATGGCCTTGTTGGGCACCAATGGAAGGAGAAACCCTTGTTTCTGCCAAGAATGGACTACCCAGTGTAGGGAAATGTCGGGGGGAGCAAGAAAGTGTGGGAGTTGGGGAAAGGGAACACTCTCAAAGAAGAATGGGAATGGGAGGGGAATAAGATAGGGGGGTTATCCTGGATAGGAAACCAGGAAAGGAGATAAAATTTGAAATGTTAATAAATTATTTCCAATAAAAAAATTCACCATCAGTTCAGTAACTTTGCATATGCTCTACAGTCCATCACATGCTAAAAAAAATAAAAAGAAAAAATAAAGAAAGAAGTATTTTAATATTCTGAATAGTATAAAATTGATCTGAATATTTTATTGTGCATAATAAATAGATATTTTTAAATAACTACTAAAGTATTTAAGACCATCTTTTGATGCTTAAAGAGTGCAAATTGTTCCAGCACCATGATTATCTTTACTGTATTGATTTCCTCATTTGACAAAGATGTATTAAACATACCGTTTATATATCCACACATATATAACAACAATTAACAGAAAAGAAGCCACATATTTGTAAAAGAACCAGGCATATGGCTTCCTAGTATGGTTCAGAGGAAGAAAAGGAAAACAGGAAAAGATGTAATTACACTATGATTTTAATATTTATAATTTTTAATATTTTTAATATTATTTTAAAATGACACATTGACTATGAACATATGAGTCTTTACAAGTATACAGACACACAAACACACACACATATATATATATATATATATATACATTTTATGCTGTCTGCTCTGTTCTTTGATATGTCTACTCTATTTCTAACACTACTTCTGTGTTGTTTATTTAAAGAAAGCAGTATTTAATAACTTTCCAGTAAAAGTAACCAATTTCAGGTGATTTCACTGCTCAGTACTGTAAAAGGTTATGTCACTAATTATAGTAGTCACCATTCCTAATGAAATAAAGATTTTCTCCAAAAATTTTTCATAGGCATGGATAAAAAACTTTCAACACTTTAGGAAACTAAACCCACAAATTTGCACAAAGGTATATACACAGAAAATAACTGGCTTTTTTTCCTAGCACTGTGAAGCTCATTTAAATCAAACTTCATGGAATGTATCATGTCAGCAGGCTAACAATAAAATCATAGTCATGTCAACAGTAAGAGAAAGATAAGGACAAATACATCATAATAAATATTGTTGTCAGGGATTTATTATGTCTAGGATTAGAGTGGAATGTTCACAATTTCATGAAGAATATCTTGAGCCTAATGTATATTAACATCATCAGAATGGAAACAGAGAGGCAGAAAATGTAAGGTGATCCCCTTTATAATGAAAGATAATGATGTGTCTCTAGCAATTTACTTTCAACATTAAACTGAAAAGCATAGTGAGCCCACTGAGGAAGGAGAAGAAAAAGTGAAGATAAAGAAAAAGTGCTTTAGAAGAAATCTTTCCATCAGATCTCATGTTTGTTTATAAAGAAAACCTCAAAAGAACAAAGGCCTTCTTTAAATATACAACACGTAAGTAGTGTTAGAAATAGAGTGGACAGATCAAAGAATAGAACAAAGAACATAAAATGTAGATATGTGTGTGTGTGTGTGTGTGTGTGTGTGTGTGTGTGTATACTTGTAAAGACTCGTATGTTCATAGTCAATGCATCATTTTAAAATAATATTAAAATTATTAAATATTAAAAATCATAGTGTAATTACATCTTTTCCTATTTCCCTTTTCTTGCTCTAAACCATCCTAGGAAGCCATATGTCTTGTTCTTTTACAAATACATGGCTTCTTTTCTTTTAATTATTGTTATATATGCATAGGTATATATAAATGATATGTTCAATACATCTTTGACAAATGAGGAAATCAATACAGTAAAGACAATCATGGTGCTGGAACAATTTGCACTCTTTAAGCATCAAAAGATCATCTTAAATACTTTAGTGGTTATTTTAAAAATATCCATTTATTATGAAAAGAAGCATCCAATTGAACTATGAATCATGTAGCTATTTGTGGGCTTTTTATTTGCTTTCATAATCCTAAACACTGCCAAAACATATATCAGAGAAAAATTATCATTGCCTATAATTAGGTGCTTAATATACTGGCTCATAAGAAGTTTGTGGGCATCTAGGGCGTCAGTGAGTCAATTATATTTCTAATCTCTGTAACTGCTCCTGAAAGACTGATGCTCAAAAAATCACTACTCTTGATTAATAGAAAAATATAATTATAACTAGAAAAGGCTATATGTTGCTCTTTTATTTCTTACCATGTGCACATTTTCCAATTTGCAGATAGTTTATTCTGCTGGGTATTTGGGACATGTGGACCACAGTTTTATAGCTGCTCCGACAGAGCAATCTTCCTAGTATCTATATATTACCCATAGCCAGGCAAGAAAGAGAGCAATTTACAGCTGGCACCACTCCTCAGCCCTCCTTCCTTACTGCCCTGTATTCCAATGACATGATGAATCTACATGGGATGTATGGCACCAAGAGTTTCTGTTCCCTGTAGAAAGCTTGCTGAGATAAAATTATTTTATTTTTATGTCCAATTCTGTGCTTTATATAAATAGAAATCTGTCAACGGAAACTTCACAGTGATTACATGACTCTGCACCATATTGTCTCCATCCACCCCCCAAGCTGATGGCATTTGGCTGATATTGCACCATTCAATTCTCATTTGTATTGAAATGCTCTACTGCCGACTTTGTAACAGCAAATGAGGCTTGCAAAAGCCTCAGTCCAGAGAGCCATGTTCTTCTGTAAATGTGATAATTGCCCCCATTTGCCTACTGATTCATTTGGCCTTCATATGGATAATTAAGAACCACAGACCTGTGGTAATGAACTAACCACATGGTATTCTGAACATTTGCAACATTCTGTTTAAAACATACCAATTAAATTAAACACATTGTGCTAAGGTTTGTTTAAATCAAAAGGTGCTCATTTTTACTCATACTTGAAAGTGTATATTAGGTCCTTTATTGTTCATGCTGAAGTATTATAATTGGTCACAGTATGGCATAGAATTAATAATGCCAGTGTCTCATATTTCAGAATAATGTACTTGGAATTTTCTTCTTGTTTACGTACCAAATGCATAATTTCATATAAGCATATTTATTTTGATGTATTGCAAACGAACTTATACTTTGAAAGTGATATTTGTTTTAGATGACTGCCTGAGGAAAAAAGGAAAGAAATATTTGTTCACAACAGAAAAAATGATCAAACATTTCAACTGTGCAGGCACCGTTACTCTTCAAAAGAGATTCTAGTTGATTAGCTAGCTAAATTGATTTTGAAAAAGTTTTGCTTTTCATTTACTTTAGAATAATTCATTATAAGCAAAATTGAATTATATTGATGTTTTAAATTTGCATGAGAAACCTTTTCAGACTTCAGCCTTTGAATATCCACGGATTAATTCATTGCATTAATTCAAAAAGTTGGAATCTTCATCATAAGAAGGTAAATGAGTTGCAGGGTAGAGAATGTTGTTGATAAGCACTCTTCTAATTCTTGATATTTCACTAAATAAAACCACTCCTTATCTCTGTGTACTTTTCTGGTATAGAGAGAAGCACAGTGCCCAGGGATGCTAATTTCCCCAAAGAGGTCCACTGTGACATGGTGGGGAATTATTATTTCAAATGACAATTCTGGTCCTTGTGGTTATTAAAGATTACTAAAGTCTATACAACAGAAAACTTTGAATTCAAGGATTCTAGGAAATAGTACTTGAGCCTATTTAAGGGAGAATACAGAAATGAATGAGAAACTTAAATCATTTGGATTTATGGATTCTTTATGATGAAGACTGTACTATAGAGCTGTTACAATTTTATTAAAAAATGTTGTGTTAGCAAAAAGTAAATAAAGAAATGTGATTATTAATTATTATATTGTTATTATGCTGAATAAAAGACCTGTCTTTAGGGTTGGGGATTTAGCTCAGTGGTAGAGTGCTTGCCTAGCAAGCGCAAGGCCCTGGGTTCGGTCCCCAGCTCCGAAAAAAAAAAAAAAAGACTTGTCTTTGATATTCTCCATATGTATTATTCAGTAAGATAATCAAGCAGTTTATGTAGGGTATTTCAGTGTTAGTATTCTGATCCTAGGAGAATACACTTTCAAAAATATATTATAATATAGACAACCACTGGTCTATTGAAAATCATTTATATAAAGGCTCCTCTCATGTTTCAGCTGGGAAAAGAGTCAGGCATATATGTTATTTGCATAAATGTGCATATGTATTCACATCATATGTAATATCCCTATACATGCATGTGTATAAAAATACATGCATATAATTTACATATATATGTGTGTAACCACTTTCATATGTAGTGTGGATTTGTATGTATATAAGCACACAAGTACATGTATATGTAATGGCATATACAGGTATATATATGTATGTACATATATACACACAAGAGTCCCTGTGAGTCAGTCTATACAAAGCATAACGCTAAATGACGGTAGCTCTTTCTTTTCTCTTCTTGATAACCGGATTCCAGACAAATTGTAATGAGAAGCCTATCCCTGTATATCCTACAAGAGGCTATCTAGGTCTGGTCATTCTTAGGAATTGAAGAGATGATGAGATTTGTGATCCACACCCTCTAGTTGTGTGCTTTTGGTAACTATCAGTGTATGTGTTGATTCCATGAAGCATCCCTGGTTTTACCTTTCAGTTAACTTAGAACATGAATGTAATGTTGAATGTTGTACTGGTAGCAGCATATTGAGTTCATGGTGAGAACTGAAAAAAAATACAAAAACAAAAACAAAAATCCTTCCATTGAATTAGTGCTCTGTGGTATAAATACTTTTTGTTTTTCTGAGGCATATCAAGGTGAGAAAGTTTATCTCCATGTTTTTTTCTCCATCCTTCACTAATGTTCATTTCAGGGCCTAATGCATAAATTTCGCTTGAGTCTGTTCTTTGCATGATCATCAACTGCATTCCATAAATTCCTGTCCCTTCTATGTATAGAATGCTAAGATTTACATATTCCTTGCTTTATTGTTGCAACTATGGCAAATGACTATGTCTTTTATAACACACAAAATTATATGTCTTGGTTTCAGATTCATAATATGTTTTGCTAGTAGTATTATACCAATGAGTAGTTGTGTAATTTACTAAAATCAAACTCCTTTGAATACTCCCAGAATCTTAATTCTAATCTGTATTTGTGCCAAATGTACTTAGTATTTACAATCACCATTATTATCTTGGGAGAAATGACATATCCTATGATATCACAGGATAAGTATCATGTGAGCCATCAGAACTTGTGAATTTGCCAGAGTTCACATGTTATCTTAGACAAATGCTTATCTAGAATTATTTTCAGACTTGTGTCCTTTTAGCACATTGCTTACTGTAATCATTTTTAATAATCTTCTCAACACTCATACAAAACATGCTTGAAATTTTGAAATTAGTAAAGGAAGTGTTATATAGAAGACACAGGAATTCTCAAACATCAGAAATATGCTAAATATGCTAATATGTTTCCAGGGAAAATAAGAAAGCCAAACTTTCGGGAAAATGTGTATCTAATCTATCATTATCAATATCTGTCATTTATCTATAATCTATCATCCATCTCTCTATGTATCTATCCTCTATTATCTATCCCCCATTTCCCACTTTCTCCTCCCTCCCTCCCATGCATGCTATGCCTTTTTCTCTCAAAAAAAAAGAAAAAAGAAAAAAAAAAGAAAAAAAGATGCTATCAGATGCACCACATAGAGTAATACATACATGAAGACTTGGGATATTTTCCTAATTTTTAGGCAGAATTGATTAAGATCATTAAGTGAATTAGAATTGCCTTATTAACTCCCTCTTATAACACCATATGACAGTATATCAATGCCCATTATGATTCTTTAATGATGTAACTGATAGTCAGTGATGATGAGACTCCTGTAAGAGTAGCATGTGGTTTAAAATTTGATTACTATCATTTCACTAGTAATGCAGGAGTTATTAGTAACAGAACTCAAAGATGTAGAATTTTTGGCTCACATTTTTATTTAATTTTCTACTTTTAATGGAAAATGCCATGTAATGCTTCCTTCACTGACACAGGTATTTCTTCTGGAAGAAATCTTCCTGGCTGGCTGAATCTTACTCCTTTATATAATATATGAGATCATGTTATCTTTCCCCCCATTTCTATTGCCATCATGCAAAGTTTTAATGTGCTCTGCAGTTGTACTTTGCTATTGGACTAATAGGTTTAGATGCTTTTGGCACCATCTTTGAATATCATTGCGATTTCCACACCTGATTTTAAGATAAATCTTAAACTATTAAAATAAAAAAAATTAAACTTCTCTACAAATATTTTTTAATAATTTCAGATTCATTGGAAGAGATCATACCTGCATAGTCAAGAACATGCCTCACATATATCTACATGCTTACCTATGCATATTCAGAAAATAATAATTTAATTCATAATTTAATTAATATAATTGCACATTTATTTTCTACTCAAGGTATGCAATTAAGCACTTTTGTTGTCACATGTCTACATTTCTTTATCCTTCAGTACAAACGATTTAGATCAGTAGAACATAGTTTAAGAAATGTTAAAATTTTACCTCAAATTTCAAAAACCATTATTCTTGCACTGAAAACAGAAATGAAGATTATACAGCCCAAAGATCCTGAGAATGGGTGACAAGATTTTCCTGAGACTTGAGCTTTTCGTTTACTCATCAGGACCCTCTTAAGATCACATGTAAAAGGAAAGAACAAAGAAAGAAAGAAAACCCATTCCCTTAATGTCTTAATATTTGAAAGGTAAAATACATAAAATATCCAATAATAAATAAATGAATATAAAAATGGAAAGGAAAAAATGAATTGTGTATTTGGAACCACCTAATGTTTTCTACAGTTCTTCTAAATTTTTGGCTGAAATATTAAACAAATAAACTAAAAAAAAGACATATTCTAACTCACAATTCTTGTGAATTTTGTTTTTATATTTCTATGTCAAATCTGGAAATTTTAAAAATAATTTTTATAATTACTTCTTCCACTAGAATACATTTTTCCTTTTTTTGTTTTGTTTTGTTTTGTTTTGTTTTGTTTTGTTTTGTTTTGTTTTGTTTTGTTTTCCAGAGCTGGGGACTGAACCCAGGGCCTTGTGCTTGCTAGGCAAGCGCTCTACCACTGAGCTAAATCCCCAACCCAGAATACATTTTTCCAATACTGCATTTCTTCTTTTTTGGGGGGGGGTAGGAGTGATACTTTATTTTAAATGAAATTATTTGTAGTAAACAGACAATGACAGTAACATCTTCAGATATTCCCAAATTTTCATTTCTTCTGGCTAGCTTGGGTTACTTTTTGGAGAAAGAGCAATACTGTATTACCAATCTTATTCCAAGTTTCAACTACTCTAAAAACAATCTATATTTCTGTTTAGACATGGAGATATTTCACAAAAAAACTTTACAGTTGAGTTTTATTAAGAATTCCATTAATAACAGTTTAAGAAATCATGCAAAAGTTCTGGACCGATGTTGGCTTACCCTCATAACCAGGTGAAGCAGAAGGACCAGTTAGAAGCCAGCCTGATTTACATATTGAGTTCCAGGACCATGAAGTCAGACCTTGTCTTAGTAAACAGGGAGAGAGGGATCTCATAATAAGTGAGTGGCTATAAACTAAATGAAAAAAATGGAAGAAAAAGAATAGAGATTGAGAAATGGTTTAGCATTTAAAAGTACTTGGTTGCACTTGCAGACAGCTTTAGTTTAAGTCCTAGCACCTACATGGTGATTAAAAACTATCTATAATTCAAGTACCAGGGGTTCCAATTTCATTTTGTGGTCTTTTTGGGTATGTTTGCATGTGGCGTACACACATACATTTAAGCAAAACACACACACACACACACACACACACACACACACACACACACACACACACACACACGTATATATATATATATATAATATATATATATAAAATAATAAAGTAAATCTTAAAAATAGAAAGAATGGATAGAAGAGTGTTTCTAATGTTGGTATTTTTCATCATATAGCCTGTTTTGGGAAATAACATTTTTAGATGTCAGGGAGGTGCAGATTTATAATCACCATTGTAAATTCCAACAATACAACATTTAGAAAACTTGATTCTATTCTTTTTTTTAGGTAAATGATGTCTAAATGTACATGATAAATAAAACACTTATTTCTTTTAATGGAAATTAACAATACAGACAGTATTTTTTAGCTAACTTTATATATATACATACATACATATATATATATATATATATATATATATATATATATATATAGAGAGAGAGAGAGAGAGAGAGAGAGAGCTGGAGAGAGGGCTAGCAGTTAAAAGCAATGACTACTGTTTCAGAAGTCCTGAGTTCAATTCCTAGCAACCACATGGTGGCTTACAAACATCTGAAATGGGATCCAATGCCATCTTCTGATGAGTCTGAAGACACAACACAGTATATTTCAGTATATGTACTCATATACATGAATAAATAAATCTTTAAAAAATGAAAACACATGTCTGAACAATCTCTATCATGGATCAAGAGGTCATCAGGATTCTAGGGGCCACAGGACTGCAATGATATATTCTGTTTTTTACTTTGGTTTTTATACAGCTAATTATCCTAATTGTAGAAAATAGGGAAAAAATTGGCTTTCACTGTTTGAGGGTAATTTCCTTCTTTCTAAGTCAGGAATGGAAGACAAGGATGAGGGAAAGGAAAAGTTGGAAAAGTTAGTTAGCCTATACAGATTTCGGGAGGAACCTTCAACTCTACTGAAATCTAGATGTTTGGTTTATTAATTCTTTAGAGAATATGCAAAAATATTATACCAAAAAGCACTAAATATCAAGACCAAGGCTGAAAACTAAAATGAGTTGCTTGAAATAGTAAGAAAATCATCTAATGTATAAGAATGCCCCTGTTAGCTGGGTAGTGTGGCCAAGCGGTCTAAGGCGCTGGATTAAGAATGCCCCTGTCATTATAAGCAATGGCAAACCACTTACAGGGTTAGAATTGTTTAACAGAAAACAGAAGATAGCAAGGCTATGTGCTGGCATGTGGCAAGGCACCAGGTTAGCATTGCTGTTTCAGAATCCTGATTCATTCTATTTTCCTACAGTCTTTAACAGTATTTTGGGATTAAAACATTTATTATTGGATATTTTTATTTACATTTCAATTGTTATTCCCTTTCCCGGTTTCCCATCCATAAGTCCCCTATACCATCACCCTCTCCTTCTTCTATAAGGGTGTTCCCCCTGCCCAACCACCGCCCTTTCTGCCCCCCCCCACTCCCTTACACTGAGGGGTCCAGCCTTGGCAGGTCCAAGGACATCTCCTTCCATTGGTGCCCAATGAGGCTATCTTCTGCTACATATGTAGTTGGAGCCATGGGTCTGTCCATGTATAGTCTTTGGGTAGTGGTTTAATCCCTGGGAACTCTGGTTGGTTGGTATTGTTGTTCTTATAGGGTTTCAAGCCCCTTTAGCTTCTTCAACCCTTTATCTAATTCCTCCTAAGGGGATCCCATTCTCAGTTTATTGGTTTGCTGCTAGCATTCGGCTCTGTAATTGTCTGTCACACTCTGGCTGAGCATCTCAGGTTTCTGTCAGTATATACTTTTTGGCACCATCAATTTTACCTAGGTTTGGTGGTTGTCTATATATGAGCTGGATTCCCAGGTGGGGCAGGATCTGAATGGCAGTTCCTTAAGTCTCTGCTCTAAACTTTGCCTCCATATCCCTTTATGGATATTTTTGTTTCCCATTTTAAGAAGGAGTGAAGCATCTAAATTTTGGTCATCCTTCTTCTTGAACTTCATGTTGTCTGTAGATTGCATCTTGGGTAATTTGAGATTTGGGGCTAATATCCACTTATCAATGAGTGCATACCATGTGTGTTTTTCTGTGATTGAGTTACCTCAGGATGATAATTTCTAGTTCAATCCATTTGCCTATGAATTTCAGGAGGTCGTTGTTTTGGATAGCTAAGTAGTTCTCCATTGTGTAGATGTGACACACTTTCTCAATCCATCCCTCTGTTGAAGGAAATCTGGGTTCTTTCCAGCTTCTGGCGATTATAAATAGGGCTGATATGAACATAGTGGAGCGTGTGTCCTTGTTATATGTTGGGTATATGCCCAGGAGAGGTATACCTGGATCCTCAGGTAGTGGAATGTTCAATTTTCTGAGGAACCTCCAGACTGATTTCCAGAGTTATTGTACCAGTTTGCAATCCCACCAACAATAGAGGAGTGCATCTGCTGTTACCTGAGTTTCTTTTTTTTCTTTCTTTTTTTTTTTTTTTATCTTAGCCATTCTAACTAGTTCGAGGTGGAGTCAGAATCTCAGGTTTGTTTTGATTTGCAGTTCTCTGATGACTAAGGATGCTGAACTTTTTTTTTTTTTTGAAGGTATAAAGTTTTTAATCCACATACATGGGATTGCTCATCCACGCAGAGAGAGGCAACCCCAAATCCAAAAAGCACACAACTTTTTTTTTTTTTTTTGTTACAGAAGGCAGACTTCAGCAACAGGGTTAGCTGGCCTTTTCTCATTGGTGGTACACAGGACAAAGAATCTGGTCAGGTATTGGCTGGCCTGCTCAAGGGGTTGTTCTTGGCTCAATTAGTCACTTCCTCATCCAGCCCTACACCTGGCCTTGGTGATTCTCTGGGAAAGAGCTAAGTTGACATGTCCCTTAGAAGGGGGAGAGGAACTGGATGGTCGGGCAGGGTCAGGATGACATCTTGCAGTTGTTCTTGGAATTTACCACAGGGAGGGTTAGGGAATTGCTTAATTCGCTTAGTTAGAATCTTGAGCACCAAAACTTTATCATATCACTGGCCATCTTGATGTCAGATGTGTCTCTCAGAAATGTCACAAGTTTGTCATAGGCATCCTGACCACCAGATGTATTTCTCAAAACCTTGTTTTTACAACTTCGTTTCTTACATCTATGAAACTTTATTTCTTCATTCCCCCTTTTTCTTTTATTATAGTTTTAATCTCAAAATTATAACTTAATCTCATCACTACTGATGAGCTCATATTCCTGTTTTAACATCATTATCTGTACCGTACCAATAAGCAATAAACCAGAGTTGTGAACCAAGGGGAAGAATTGAACCAGGTTTCAAACCAACTTTTGTCTTGATCTCTCTCTTTAAAAAAAAAAAAAACAAAACAAAACAAAAAAAAAAAAAAAAAAAACTTTGTTTTAATCCTTCTCTAATCTTAGCCAAATTGTCTTTAACTCTTCCTGAGTGATCTATATAAAACCAACCCAGGCCTCCTTCTTTAAGGAATAAAAAAACAGTAAATCCAATTCTCTCTTATTCTGAAGCACTATATCTTAGAGGGAGGTCAGGGATTCTTGGAGGTCAGTTAAAGTCTTTCCTATCTTTCCTATATCTAAGTCAATGGCAGCCCTTAATTCTCCATAAGCCTGCTGTTGCAGGGCAATGGCAGATGTCCCTGCAGCTGACCCTGCAGCACCTAAACTCAGCCTTATGATAATTACCAGAGTAATTCCCAACTCTCTTTTGTGTCTTACTAAGTCTCTAGCAACAGGATCCTAATAGTTGAGTACTTCCTCATAGGGATGGCATAACAACCTAGGCACTATATGAACTAACACATGAAAGTCATGATTGCCTTTTAGAACTTCTAAACTTATACAGGTTGTGACCCAAGAGGCATACGCCCAAGAAGTGTTAGGAGTACTAACATATGCAGTGCCTTCATAGTAAGGGGATGTTACATCATTTGCAATAGAAATCAAGCCTACCCCAAACCTATGTTTGAGAGGCCTATCTCAATGGAGCCCAGGGCAAACATAAAATTCTTGTTTCCAAAGAACACTCCTTAAGTGAGCATTACAGCAAATCCCCAGGCACGTCTCTGGTGTATCCACTTATCTGACTTGCAGGTTCAGGGAGCTTTGTGAAGATCCTAGTGTCCTTCTAGGTCCCAGCCCGCCCAATCCCAACAACTAGTAGTTGGCTGGTGAGGGCTGACACTTGACGACTGTCAGGGTGGTCAGCAGCACCAGGTACGGTCCTTTCCAGTAAGGCTCAGGAGTCTGGGCCTGGTGTTGTCATACGTAGACAGAGTCTCCGACCTGGAACTGATGAGCTGTCTTAGGAGTCCCTGGGGCATAGGCAGCTGCCAGCTGTGACCAGACTTCTTTCTGGATCATCTGTAAGCGTTTTAGCCTGGCATACAAATCATTATTACTATGACGTGTTCATTCAATTATCATCTAATACAATCAAAGGAGCTAGTACCCCATATGAGATCTCAAAGGGGCTAAGGCTGAATCTGGATGGGTATTTCTTGCTCCGAAGAGAGCAAGAGGGAAGGAGTGCCACCCAGTCTGCGCCAGTCTCCATGGTCAATTTGGTCAGGGTCTCTTTTAGAGTTCTATTTATTCTCTCTACCTGTCCTGAGCTTTGAGGTTTGCAGATGCAATGTAATTTCCAATTGACCTCTAAATATTTGACCACACCCTGGCTTACCTTGGCAAAGAAAGCAGGGCCATAGTGTGACCTGATTATGTTGGGAACTCTGAAGCAGGGTTGGGGGGGAGATTTCTTCCAGTATCTTCTTGATGACTACTGAGGCTGTCTCTTGCTTGGTGGGGAAAGCATCTACCCATTCCTGAAAAGGTATCTCCAAACACTAGGAGATACTTGTAAACCATATTTTCTTGGCTTTATCTTAGTGAAGTCCACTTCCTGTTAGGCCTGGGCTGGTCCCCATGGAACATCCTGCCAGAGTCAACTTTTCTGAAAACATTTACCTTTTGTCATGGTACACATCAGTGAACTATCTGCTCCACGAGATACTTGAGGCCTTTCTTTCCTCTTATCATTTTTTCCATTGTATAATTCTGTCTTCTTTGGAAAAAATCAAGTATACACAGGTGTATGAATTTATGTTTGGCTATTGGATTCGACTACATTTTTATGCCAAAACCGTGTGATTTTTTTTTTATTACTGTTGCTCTATAGTGAAGTTTGATAATACCTCCCAAAGTTATCTTATGACACAGAATTGTTTTAACTATCCCAGATTTTTTCAAAGGAAGTTTAGTATTCCACTTTTAAGGTCTTGAATGCATTGTGTTGGTATTTTGATGGGAGTTGCATTGTATCTATAGATTGTTTTTTGTAAAATGGCTATTTTTACTATGTTGATCCTGCTGATCCATGATCATGGTAGATCATTCAAACTTCTGATAAATTCTATTTTATTTTCTTCAAAGACATGACATTCTTCTCATACAGGTCTCTTACTTGATTGTCTAGAGTTACACTAAGATATTTAATATTATTTCTGAATATTGCAAAGAGTATTCTTTCCCTTATATCTTTCTCAGCCTATTTATTGCTTGCAATATGAGGGCCACTGACTACTATTTGAGTTAATTTTGTGTCCAACCACTTTGCTAAAGGTGTTTATCAGCTGTACAAGTTATTAGGGAATATTTTTATGTACTTTATTTTCTGTGCTTATTTATTTATTATTACAAACAATCTATAATATATTTTTAGATTTGGATAAAACATGGAGAGATAAGTGGATAGATAGTGACAGAGACAGACAAAGAGATAGACACAGATACAAAGAAAATAAATAAGAAAGAAGAAGGAAAGGGACCAGGACAAAAGTAGTAAAAGAATGAAGATGCAAAGAAAGAAATTTAATTTCTTGTGTTCTTTTAAATTAAAAATGCAATGATACATGGATAACAATATTTGTGGTAGTATGTATCTTATGTTTACTTTAACTGTACTTTTAAAGGTACAATTTTATACAAATATTACTTTGTACAATTTAGTACAAAGATTGCCATCAGTTTTCTATATATATATATATATATATATATATATATAAAATATAAAACTACCAATACAATATGTACTTATGAAGAGTTCGATACACTGGTGGAAAAGAGTAGAGATTTCCTAAGAGGAAATCTAATCATAGTATTCAGCAACACTAATTGCTAGGATGGAATTATTTTTTTCTGCCCTAAACAGATGCTGTGATACATTCCCTAATCCCTTCGAGAGGGTGGCTAAGCAATACTAATCTTTGTCTAAAAAGTTAGCTGAAATAGCTCTCAATGCCTGGTAATTTTTGCTTGTTTCTTGTTTGTTGTTTTTTTCTTTTATTGGTGACTATGTCATCTCAGTAATATTAACTGAGGCTGTCTCTCAAAAATGTATATATTGAAGTAACAGCTTTCTGAAGTTCAGTAGGTAAACATAGCTGGAGATGAATTTTTAACAATAAGTGAAACTTTTTGTGGTCCAAATGCCACATGGCATCTGTCTAATTAGGATAAAAATAGAAGAGTGACACAGGAAAGCAGGTGCACAGAAATGGCATGGCACAAGCATCAAGAAGCCAGCATCCTTACTGTCCCGGAAATATCCCAGAAGACCCCAATAACATTGGCTTCTCTATGTTCAATATCCAACTCCAATAGCGTGTTAAAGATGTTACTCAGTTGATAAAACTGCTCAGTGTGCAGCGATTTGTTTTGAATTTCCCAGAAAATCAAAACACTAATTCATGAATCAAGAGTTGCTTGGGAGAATGCTTTTCATCTTGAGCCCCCTCCAAAATACAACCCAGGATCAAGAATGTTTGATGAATTGTGTTTGTCTGTTTTCAAACCTAATGGAATCATTTCATGTCAATATTGTCAACTTTGTCCTGCAACTTCAGAACCACAAATATCTGTGGCCCAAGTTTCCACTGAGATACAAATGGAACCTGGCACATTCTGTTTCAGCAGGACATCCAGTTAATTGGCTGTACATTTGTGTTTGAGGGCTTTGAGTTTTAGTTCTATAAAATGAATGTCCAGGTAGATGACATTCATGAGTGATGCAGCCCAGGTGTAAGACAAGAGGAAAGCCTGCCATCATGGCAAACTGGAGCAGCCTTAATGTCCACTGTGAATAAGCTAGCCAAGCAGATGGTCAGTGATATGTTGGACGGAAAGAGTCACAGGGAATGACTGGATATGTATTAGATGTATGAATGATAGTGATCAATTTTAACAATTATTGGCAGACTAAATTACGTTTTATTCTCTGTGACCTCCAATTATTACTACTAATAAAAGAGTTGTAGTTTAGTTATGGTAAAGTTTAAGAAGGAAAACATTGTAGAATACTTTCCCCCTTGCTGGTGGGAATTCTCCACATGTGAAAACAGAGATTTCAGTGTATCTTGTGCATGAAGTTCCTGTCTTTGTCTGCATAGATTTGAACTACACGTCTTTCTTTGCTCAAGGTGTTTATTATGCCAAAGAATGGCTTTTGTCTCTTTTATAAGCAAGACAGGCATTTCTTTAATAACAAGTCTCAGGTCAACCATGGTCTGTTCTCAGAGCCCTTGCTGAAGTGAAAGTCACTCCCACTGCCATCTGTACCTTGGGTATAGGGGTGAAAAGATGGAAATTCGCTGACAGGGACAGTTTCATCTCTGCTGACCATCTGCCACAGGCGCTGTACATAATGCACGTAACAGCCAATCTTCAGAGCAACGGTTGGATTAACCAACAGGGACTTACTGAACTGTTTGTCCCACTTTTAGACCAACATGTTCTGTTGCTAAATGGAAACACGATGTTAGAACACCGTTTGCTTTACTGAGGTAATGCTTTTCCACTAGGTCAAAATAGGTGCACACTGAGAGAAATAATCTCAAAAAGTTACTGAGAACATGAAGCAGAAACATTTCAGAATGACTTGTCTTTGCCTCCCCATTATCTCAGCAAAGGATAAAGTTAAAAATAAGAAAACAAGATATTTTTCTAGTTTTAATCTTAATAAACATTAATGGGTGATAAAGTCACATCAAGTAAAGGATGAAAATGACACAATGATTACTAATCTTATAAAAATAATCATATTCCTAAATATTATTTATGTTCTATCACATTTTGCTTTTTTTTTTTCCTGGGGAATTTTGCAACTGTGACTGACTACGAATCAAATTAATTTTTTATTTATACTGTTTTCACAGAACAAAGACAGACTAATGATTACTTAAGAAGTACAGATAACTGGTGCACGGAGGCTCCCGGAAGAGGCGGCGCAGATCTTCCTGGTTGCTGCCACCATGGAGAGCCCGTGGGCAGCACCCCGCGAGCGAACTTGAGCCTCGGGACCACAGGTAAGACTAACTTATCTGCTGCAAGTGACTTGCCTGGTGGAATCGGGACAACAGAGGCAGAATCCTTCTATGACCAGTCACGTCCTGTGATAAACGGAAGTCCCACACCCGCCGATCCCGGCCCGCAGCAGCTCTCTGCTCCCAGAACCCGTGGGAGAGATACCTTACCGCCTGGTCAGGTGGGCACTCCTGAGGCTGCAGAGCGGAAGAGACCACCAACACTGCCCACCCCTGCCCACATCCCTGACCCAAGAGGAAACTGTACAAGGCCTCTGGGTTCCTGTGGGGGAGGGCCCAGGAGCAGCAGGAGCCCTGCCTGAGACACCGCCGGAACCTGAAGGAAACAGACCGGATAAACAGTTCTCTGCACCCAAATCCCGTGGGAGGGAGAGCTAAACCTTCAGAGAGGCAGACACGCCTGCGAAACCAGAAGAGACTGCTCTCTGCACACATTGCTGATTCCAGAGGAAAACACCTGAGGCCATCTGGAACCCTGGTGCACTGAGGCTCCCGGAAGAGGCGGCGCAGATCTTCCTGGTTGCCGCCACCATGGAGAGCCCGTGGGCAGCACCCAGAGCGAACTTAAGCCTCGGGACCACAGGTAAGACCAACTTTTCTGCTGCAAGTGACCTGCCTGGTGAACTCAAGGCACAGGTCCACAGGAACAGCTGAAGACCTGTAGAAAGGAAAAACTACACGCCCGAAAGCAGAACACTCTGTCCCCATAACTGACTGAAAGAGAGGAAAACAGGTCTACAGCACTCCTGACACACAGGCCTATAGGACAGTTTAGCCACTGTCAGAAATAGCAGAACAAAGTAACACTAGAGATAATTTGATGGCGAGAGGCAAGCGCAGGAACCCAAGCAACAGAAACCAAGACTACATGGCACCATCGGAGCCCAATTCTCCCATTAAAACAAACATGGAATATCCAAACACACCAGAAAAGCAAGATCTAGTTTCAAAATCATATTTGATCATGATGTTGGAGGACTTCAAGAAAGACATGAAGAACTCCCTTAGAGAAACACAGGAAAACATAAATAAACAAGTAGAAGCCTACAGAGAGGAATCGCAAAAATTCCTAAAAGAATTCCAGGAAAATATAAATAAACAAGTAGAAGCCCATAGAGAGAGTCACAAAAAATCCCTAAAAAGAATTCCAGGAAAACATAAATAAACAAGTAGAAGCCCATAGATCAGAGTCACAAAAATCCCTGAAAGAATTCCAGGAAAACACAATCAAACAGTTGAAGGAATTAAAAATGGAAATAGAATCAATCAAGAAAGAACACATGGAAACAACCCTGGATATAGAAAATCAAAAGAAGAGACAAGGAGCTGTAGATACAAGCTTCACCAACAGAATACAAGAGATAGAAGAGAGAATCTCAGGAGCAGAAGATTCCATAGAAATCATTGACTCAACTGTCAAAGATAATGTAAAGTGGAAAAAGCTACTGGTCCAAAACATACAGGAAATCCAGGACTCAATGAGAAGATCAAACCTAAGGATAATAGGTATAGAAGAGAGTGAAGACTCCCAGCTCAAAGGACCAGTAAATATCTTCAACAAAATCATAGAAGAAAACTTCCCTAACCTAAAAAAAGAGATACCCATAGGCATAAAGGAGCCTACAGAACTCCAAATAGATTGGACCAGAAAAGAAACACCTCCCGTCACATAATAGTCAAAACACCAAACGCACAAAATAAAGAAAGAATATTAAAAGCAGTAAGGGACAAAGGTCAAGTAACATATAAAGGCAGACCTATCAGAATCACACCAGACTTTTCGCCAAAAACTATGAAGGCCAGAAGATCCTGGACTGATGTCATACAGACCCTAAGAGAACACAATTGCTAGCCCAGGCTACTGTATCCTGCAAAACTCTCAATTAACATAGATGGAGAAACCAAGATATTCCATGACAAAACCAAATTTACACAATATCTTTCTACAAATCCAGCGCTACAAAGGATAATAAATGGTAAAGCCCAACATAAGGAGGCAAGCTATACCCAAGAAGAGGCAAGAAACTAATCGTCTTGGCAACAAAACAAAGAGAAGAAAAGCACACAAACATAATACATCCAAGTATGAATATAACAGGAAGCAATAATCACTATTCCTTAATATCTCTCAACATCAATGGCCTCAACTCCCCAATAAAAAGACATAGATTAACAAACTGGATACGCAACGAGGACCCTGCATTCTGCTGCCTACAGGAAACACACCTCAGAGACAAAGACAGACACTAACTCAGAGTGAAAGGCTGGAAAACAACTTTCCAGGCAAATGGTCGGAAGAAGCAAGCTGGAGTAGCCATTCTAATATCAAATAAAGTCAATTTTCAACTAAAAGTCATCAAAAAAGATAAGGAAGGACACTTTATATTTATCAAAGGAAAAATCCACCAAGATGAACTCTCAATCCTAAATATCTATGCCCCAAATACAAGGGCACCTACATACGTAAAAGAAACCTTACTAAAGCTCAAAACACACATTGCACCTCACACAATAATAGTAGGAGACTTCAACACCCCACTCTCATCAATGGACAGATCATGGAAACAGAAATTAAACAGAGACGTAGACAGACTAAGAGAAGTCATGAGCCAAATGGACTTAACGGATATTTATAGAACGTTCTACCCTAATGCAAAAGGATATACCTTCTTCTCAGCTCCTCATGGTACTTTCTCCAAAATTGACCATATAATTGGTCAAAAAACGGGCCTCAACAGGTACAGAAAGATAGAAATAATCCCATGCGTGCTATCGGACCACCACGGCCTAAAGCTGGTCTTCAATAACAATAAGGGAAGAAAGCCCACATATACGTGGAAATTGAACAATGCTCTACTCAATGATAACCTGGTCAAGGAAGAAATAAAGAAAGAAATTAAAAACTTTTTAGAATTTAATGAAAATGAAGGTACAACATACCCAAACTTATGGGACACGATGAAAGCTGTGCTAAGAGGAAAACTCATAGCGCTGAGTGCCTGCAGAAAGAAACAGGAAAGAGCATATGTCAGCAGCTTGACAGCACACCTAAAAGCTCTAGAACAAAAAGAAGCAAATACACCCAGGAGGAGTAGAAGGCAGGAAAAAATCAAACTCAGAGCTGAAATCAACCAAGTAGAAACAAAAAGAACCATAGAAAGAATCAACAGAACCAAAAGTTGGTTCTTTGAGAAAATCAACAAGATAGATAAACCCTTAGCCAGACTAACGAGAGGACACAGAGAGTGTGTCCAAATTAACAAAATCAGAAATGAAAAGGGAGACATAACTACAGATTCAGAGGAAATTCAAAAAATCATCAGATCTTACTATAAAAGCCTATACTCAACAAAACTTGAAAATCTGCAGGAAATGGACAATTTCCTAGACAGATACCAGGTACCGAAGTTAAATCAGGAACAGATAAACCAGTTAAACAACCCCATAACTCCTAAGGAAATAGAAGCAGTCATTAAAGGTCTCCCAACCAAAAAGAGCCCAGGTCCAGACGGGTTTAATGCAGAATTCTATCAGACCTTCATAGAAGACCTCATACCAATATTATTCAAACTATTCCACAAAATTGAAACAGATGGAGCACTACCGAACTCCTTCTATGAAGCCATAATTACTCTTATACCTAAACCACACAAAGACCCAGCAAAGAAAGAGAACTTCAGACCAATTTCCCTTATGAATATCGACACAAAAATACTCAATAAAATTCTGGCAAACCAAATCCAAGAGCACATCAAAACAATCATCCACCATGATCAAGTAGGCTTCATCCCAGGCATGCAGGATGGTTTAATATACGGAAAACCATCAACGTGATCCATTATATAAACAAACTGAAAGAACAAAACCACATGATCATTTCATTAGATGCTGAGAAAGCATTTGACAAAATTCAACACCCCTTCATGATAAAAGTCCTGGAAAGAACAGGAATTCAAGGTTCATACCTAAACATAGTAAAAGTCATATACAGCAAAAACCAGTGGCTAACATTAAACTAAATGGAGAGAAACTTGAAGCAATCCCACTAAAATCAGGGACTAGACAAGGCTGCCCAACTTATTCAATATAGTTCTTGAAGTTCTAGCCAGAGCAATCAGACAACAAAAAGGAGGTCAAGGATACAGATCGAAAAAGAAGAAGTCAAAATATCACTATTTGCAGATGATATGATAGTATATTTAAGTGATCGCAAAAGTTGCACCAGAGAACTACTAAAGCTGATAAACAACTTCAGCAAAGTGGCTGGGTATAAAATTAACTCAAATAAATCAGTAGCCTTCCTCTACACCAAAGAGAAACAAGCCGAGAAAGAAATTAGGGAAACGACACCCTTCATAATAGACCCAAATAATATAAAGTACCTCGGTGTGACTTTAACCAAGCAAGTAAAAGATTTGTACAACAAGAACTTCAAGACTCTGAGGAAAGAAATTGAAGAAGACCTCAGAAGATGGAAAGATCTCCCATGCTCATGGATTGGCAGGATTAATATAGTAAAAATGGCCATTTTACCAAAAGCGATCTACAGATTCAATGCAATCCCCATCAAAATACCAATCCAATTCTTCAAAGAGTTAGACAGAACAATTTGCAAATTCATCTGGAATAACAAAAAACCCAGGATAGCTAAAACTATCCTCAACAATAAAAGGACTTCAGGGGGAATCACTATCCCTGAACTCAAGCAGTATTACAGAGCAATAGTGATAAAAACTGCATGGTATTGGTACAGAGACAGACAGATAGACCAATGGAATAGAATTGAAGACCCAGATATGAACCCACACACCTATGGTCAATTGATTTTTGACAAAGGAGCCCAAACCATCCAATGGAAAAAAGATAGCATTTTCAGCAAATGGTGCTGGTTCAACTGGAGGTCAACATGTAGAAGAATGCAGATCGATCCATGCTTATCACCCTGTACAAAGCTTAAGTCCAAGTGGATCAAGGACCTCCACATCAAACCAGACACACTCAAACTAATAGAAGAAAAAATAGGGAAGCATCTGGAACACATGGGCACTGGAAAAAATTTCCTGAACAAAACACCAATGGCTTATGCTCTAAGATCAAGAATCGACAAATGGGATCTCATAAAACTACAAAGCTTCTGTAAGGCAAAGGACACTGTGGTCAGGACACAACGGCAACCAACAGATTGGGAAAAGATCTTTACCAATCCTACAACAGATAGAGGCCTTATATCCAAAATATTCAAAGAACTCAAAAAGTTAGACCGCAGGGAGACAAATAACCCTATTAAAAAATGGGGTTCAGAGCTAAACAAAGAATTCACAGCTGAGGAATGCCGAATGGCTGAGAAACACCTAAAGAAATGTTCAACATCTTTAGTCATCAGGGAAATGCAAATCAAAACAACCCTGAGATTTCACCTCACACCAGTGAGAATGGCTAAGATCAAAACCTCAGGTGACAGCAAATGCTGGCGAGGATGTGGAGAAAGAGGAACACTCCTCCATTGTTGGTGGGATTGCAGACTGGTACAACCATTCTGGAAATCATTCTGGAGGTTCCTCAGAAAATTGGACATTGAACTGCCTGAGGATCCAGCTATACCTCTCTTGGGCATATACCCAAAAGATGCCCAAACATATAAAAAAGACACGTGCTCCATTATGTTCATCGCAGCCTTATTTATAATAGCCAGAAGATGGAAAGAACCCAGATGCCCTTCAACAGAGGAATGGATACAGAAAATGTGGTACATCTACACAATGGAATATTACTCAGCTATCAAAAACAACGAGTTTATGAAATTCGTAGGCAAATGGTTGGAACTGGAAAATATCATCCTGAGTGAGCTAACCCAATCACAGAAAGACATACATGGTATGCACTCACTGATAAGTGGCTATTTGCCCAAATGCTTGAATTACCCTCGTTGCCTAGAACAAATGAAACTCAAGACGGATGATCAAAATGTGAAGGCTTCACTCCTTCTTTAAAAGGGGAACAAGAATACCCTTGGCAGGGAAGAGAGAGGCAAAGATTAAAACAGAGACTGAAGGAACACCCATTCAGAGCCTGCCCCACATGTGGCCCATACATATAGAGCCACCCAATTAGACAAGATGGATGAAGCAAAGAAGTGCAGACCGACAGGAATCGCATGTAGATCTCTCCTGAGAGACACAGCCAGAATACAGCAAATACAGAGGCGAATGCCAGCAGCAAACCACTGAACTGAGAACGGGACCCCCGTTGAAGGAATCAGAGAAAGAACTGGAAGAGCTTGAAGGGGCTTGAGACCCCATATGTAAAACAATGCCAAGCAACCAGAGCTTCCAGGGACTAAGCCACTACCTAAAGACTATACATGGACTGACCCTGGACTCTGACCTCATAGGTAGCAATGAATATCCTAGTAAGAGCACCAGTGGAAGGGGAAGCCCTGGGTCCTGCTAAGACTGAACCCCCAGTGAACTAGACTGTCGGGGGAGGAAGCAATGGGGGAGGTTGGGGAGGGAACACCCATAAGGAAGGGGGGAGGAAGGGATGTTTGCCTGAAACCGGAAAGGGAATAACACTCAAATGTACATAAGAAATACTCAAGTTAATAAAAAAAATAATAATAAAAAAAAGAAAATAATATTTATATGTGATATATATGATACACATATATGTATGTATTATGTATGTATATTAGAAAGATATACCTTTCCAAATCACTCTACCCACTGTTACTGGTATCTAAACTTATGGGGATATATACATATAGAAAACAGAAATGTCTATATGTCACTTTAAATTTTTATATAAATGAAATCGTACAAAAAAAAAAGAAGTACAGATAATATAATTTTGTCTCTTGACATGTGTTTGATTTTCATTACATGTATGGAGTAACAAGTTCAGTCACATTTAGAAAGTACAAAAAAAAGATTTCACTTTTATTATTAGCCCCATAACTCCAATTCAAGAAATCTAAAGAATGTCTCCTTCAATGCAAATATATTTATTATATGACAGGCTGCTCTTAGGCTGGCAGGATTTGCACTTTTTAAAGCACTCCAGACAAGCAGAAAGATCTGAACCATTATTTTTATAAAATCGCAAATACTAATACCTAACCCCTTTACAATGTTGTTTCATCATCGACACTACAAAGTAGGAAATGTTTAGTTTACTAAATTTATTCTATTTGTTGAGTTCTATCCCTCCAGATGTTGGACTTTGTACAACCTCTCTCTTTAAACTACATTTTCAATGAGCACTAAGCATATTGTAACAAGTTGCCTAAATCTGTAAATAACTCTCCTGGGCAGTTGGAGTTAGTTAATTGTCTCTGTTTACCCTGTACCAATTACTCTATTTGAGTTTGCTTATTCACAGATATGGCAAGAAGATTTCTGGAGTCATGGCCTCACTTAGAAAGGCCTAGCTTTTTCTAATCCGAGTTTAGCACAATCTCCAGGACATAAGAAAGTCTTCCAAATAGTGGCTAGATACAGTTATTTTTCTAAAAGTAGGAGAGATAGTGAGTTTGAACAAAATTTTCTGGGGAAAAGACATAAAATTAACCATAATGCAGAAAGTCCCCAAGAATCCAACATGCAGACACCAAAACCTAAAAGTGAAAGAGACTGACAGCAATCACGCATTCTGCTCAGCCTTGCTGGAACTCTACTGAGCAACTGTGCTGGCTTCATGACTTTCTCCATTTCCAGTAGCTAGGGTTTAGCCAGCTGAGATTGAAATTTTCCATGATTATATTTTTAAAAGTATTGAACATGGACCCTGGTGTTCAGGGTCACTAAACATGATCGTTTAGTCAGTGATTTTTGTCTGATCTATTACCAACATCTATGACATTAGTCAGCAGTTAACTAATGTGAAACTTGTTTTATGTTTAATTGTATTTCATTTTCCTCATCTCCAAGGACACCAAGGACATTGGCTAGTAATGACAGGACTGCCTCAGGAGGAGAAGATGGGTGATAAGAAATGCTCACATCCAGATTCAGATGAGACAAGATAAACTATCTTGAGTGACACAGCATTAGATCTTTCTTTCTAGAAGAATGTGACATTCTAACTAAAGACTTTGAAATAAACTGCATGTGTTTTGCTACAGCTGCAGATAATTTAGTTTATGTCCTGAGATCCTTATACTCAGGGCTGGATAATAGAATGGGCATAACTTAGGTATATTGTGAAGCATCTGGGTTTTAAGTAGTTATGATTATGCAAACATCCTTTATGCCTACCATAATTATCAAATATTTGTTTCATTTGAAGGTAAATGAATTTTCCATTTTAATTTATTTTTCATTTACATTTTTTACATTTTAATTTAAAATAGCATCTTCTCTAATGGAAAAAATCCTGACTCCAGTTTCCTCTCCCTTCATTCCCTTCAGGTATCATTTCCCTCATCTCTTCCCCTGTTCAGAAAAGAATGGGCCTCCAAGGACAGCAATCAAGCATCACAAAACAATATACAATAAGGCAAGTTAAGAGCTCTCATAGTAAGGCTGGACAATGCAACTCAATAGGAAGAAAGATCTCCTAAGGGCAGCAAAAGAGTCAGAGTCATAGCTTCTCCCACTGTTGTGGGTCCCACAAGGACACGAACTAATAGCCATAACATTTGCAGCCCCATGATGGCTCTGTGATTGCCACTTCCTTCTGCACAAGCCCATAGCATCCCTGCTCAGCTGATTCAGAGAGCAATGTTCTCCTGGTGTCTTCTAAACTCTCTCACTCCTACAATCTTTCATCCATATTTTCCATGGGAGTCTACGAGCTCTCAGAGACAGGACTCCGTGATGACCTCCAATTTAGACCTACTCTCTACAAAATGTCTGACTGTGGGTCTCTGCACCTGCTCCCATCTGCTGGTAGATGAAGCCTCTTGATATGTGTATAGTATGAATCATTTATATTCTCTCTCTCTCTCTCTCTCTCTCTCTCTCTCTCTCTCTCTCTCTCTCTCTCTCACACACACACACACACACACACACACACACACACACACACACCCTTTTTTCTTAATGTTCGTTCTACCTTAAGTCTCTGAGTTACCCAGTCTCCAGTTTCTAGACACGGACTCCCTCTGATGGCATGAGCCTCAAGTTAAACCATCCATTGCTTGACTTCAAATTCTGCTCCGGTACTGCACTTGCAAATCTCCCAGGCTGGCCAGACTATAGAATGGGGTAATTGTGGCTGCATTGGTGTCCAGACTTTAGAGTACCTTCTTGAACCAAAGTGACTAGAACATAAGGATGAAGGCTCCATGCAAGGATGAGCTCAATTTCTTTATGGTCAATGAGGGGTGTGGCTGATGTCCTCTGTAACAGGGGCCCTGCTATCAGTTTTCAGAAAGGAATAATCTGTCCCAGCGTCAGCCCAGGTTGTTTCCGGATTTCCACAGGATCTCCCAGGCCAATAACTCAACTAAACGTAACCTAGTCGCAGCACTTGAAGCCTTGCCTCGGTGGAAAAGAAGACCAGTTCAGACTCCATATCATGCATCACGAAACATCCTCAGGAGGCTCACCCTAATAGATCCCAGGAATGTTTTACTGCACTAGACCTCCAGTGTTCTTGTCAAATGCCTCCCACTTCCAAGTATATTGGTCTTCAGTCTCCCACTCCATCTTTTCTCCCTCCCATTCTTCCCACATATTTTCTTACATTCCCCCAGTCTCCCCACAAAATCTATTTGGGTTTCTCTTTCCATGGAGATTCATCTGCCCTGCCCCGCCCACTATAGCGCCCTCGTCTTTGCCTAACCTCTTTGCGTCTATGGATTGTAGCTTGATAATCCTTTATTTAATAGCTAATATCCAATTAGAGCAAGTATATTTATTTGTCTTCTGTATCTGTGTTCGCTCATTCTAAATGACATTTTGCAGTTCCATTCTTTTGCCTGCAAATTTCACGATGTCATTTTTTTTTAACAGATGAGTGATGCTCGGTTGTCAGTGTCACATTTTCTTCATTCATTCTTCAGTTGAGGGAAATCTATGTTGTTTCCTGCTTACGCCTAGTATGGATAAAGCTGCTGTGAACACAGTTAAGAAAGTGTCCTGTGGTACGATGGAGTGGCTTTGGGTATAATCCCAGGGGTGGTTTCGAGATACATCATTTCCCAATTTTCTGAGCAACAGCCATATTGATTTCCATCATGGTTGTACAAGTTTGCACTCCCACCAGAAACGGAGACGTGTACCAATTGTTTCACATCCATATCAGCATGATATCCCACTTACGGGATCTCTTTAATTAGAAAGAAAATTGGGAATCCAAATTATATCCAATCTTAAGATTTTTTTCATTTCATTTGTGTGTATATGTGTGTTTGAATATATGTATGTGTACAGCATATGCGTATGCACAGATGTGCTTCTGGGTATACATAAAAGCATTCACCCAGAAAACAGAGTAAAAGGCCGAGAATCATACTCTGTAATTCTATCTTATTCTCTAGAGACAGTACAGTATCTCATTGGACCTAAAAGTAGGCTGGTAGTAATTAAGCCCCGTTGGCCCTATCATCCACTGCCATATCAGGGGATTCATGTAAACACACACACATTTTTAACATTGCTTCTGAAAGACTGACTTCATTTCCTTCTCCTTAGGCAGCTATATCCTCACCCCTCAAATTCCATCTAGAATTAAGCTAATTGATGATGATGATGATGATGATGATGATGATGATGATGCTATTCTCCACTACTAAATTCACTACTGAATTCTTTTCTTGCACTAAAAATAATCTAATTGTCCTTAAATATATTTGTTTTGGCTAGGTTATAATTCTCTATTATTCAAATACTAATCTTCGTTTTCCTTTGAATAGACATCCTTAATATGAATAAAGTGTCCAAGCTTATGGCATTAAACAAAGAAGATTATCCTATATTGACCAGAGAGCTCTACTTTTGTCAGCTAATTCTCAAAAATAAAACACTGGAAATACCTCTAAGTAAGGATAAATGTATCTTGTAGACAACTGATACCCATTTTAAAACATTCCTGAATGCCTATTCTGTGTACTTTAAACTTGTATGCCAGCCTACTAATTGTGTCCTTGAAGAGGGCAAAATGCAATTAATAGTGTTCCCTTCTGAAGTCTTTCAGTATAAATGCAAATGCGAATTTATTTTTTATTTAATTTTCTATTAAGTTTCTATTATTTATTAACTAATATAAAATTTACATCTGGAAACACATATGTGCTGATTTCTAATTTAGGAGGTTAGAAATGCAAAATACAAAATATTGACCCAGATGCATGTCTTGACAAGACTGAGTTTTCTTGGATGCTTTATGGGAATGTGCTCTCTTGCTATTTTCAGTGTTGAGATACTATTTTCTCTATGAATTTTCTCATTGACCTGACAATATACTTGACAAGAACCAATTTAGGGAAGGGAAAGGTTTATTATTGTTTAGAGAACAGGTTATATTTTCTACCATAGAGATGTAGACATGGGAGGAGTGAGAAGCTGATTGGTCCGATGGTATCTGCAGTGAGCAAGCAGAGGATGAGTGAGAAATGGGGTCAGGATATAAAATTTCAACACTCGGCCACAGTGATCTACTTCCCCCAGCACGGGTGTACTCTATAAAAGCTATATAGCTGTCACAAATAGCACGTCAAGCTGGGGACCAAGTGTTCAAACTCATAAGCATATGGGAATATTTCACTATATTCCTCAGTTAGTGGCTCCTTCTGCCATTGTTGTAGCAATTAGTACACATTCTACTACATTGTCTATGTCATTGAAGTACTCTTTTTTACTTCTAAGCAGGGAACTCTAAAGATGTCTAATATTACAGATATTTTAAAATCCTATAATTAGGACAAGTGAGATTTGGACTAGAGCCATTTAAAATAGATGAAGACTTTTTCTTTAAAGGAAAAAATATAAACTTAAAGCTCTGAGTAATTTGCATGTTTAATATTCCCCCAGTCACCAAAGTTCAGTCATATATCAGTAAAATGGGCTTTTTTATTGGAAGTATCTAGATGCTAAACTATTAGTAATACAGTAAATATTTTTTATAGTTTTCTTTATATTGCTGTGATCAAACCCCTTTGACTAAAAGCAGCTTAGGGAAAAGGGGCTGATATGACTTTTATTTCCAAATCACCATAGGCCACTGAAGTAAGTAAGAGTAAGAACTTGAAGCAGAAATCTGTAGTGCAGAAATCAAGTTGTTGTCTGTCTTGCATTGGTTCCCTCACTACCTCATGTTTAGCAAATGTTCTTATGTAATTTAAGACCATCCAGCTAGAGATGGTATTGTACACAGTCAGTTTGTCCCTTCTATGTCAGTTAATAATAATAAAAACAACACCCCTGAAATATGCCCATGGAGACATTAGGTCTGGGTAATTCTTCATCTGAGACTTTACAATCAGATGATTGTAGGCTCTACTGAGATGACAAACTCATTAGTGTAACAATGAAAAACAATTCAGAGAGATTTGATTGTTTTTTGACTTAAAATTCCAATATTTGTAGAAGTATCATTATTGCTTATTTCAAAGAGGGGTTTAAAACTTGTCAGACAAAATACCTCAAAACATTAGGTTTCCAGCTTAAATTAACAAAATTGATAGAACTTTTATTATTAAGTTAATGAACATCAAATTTTAATCAGAGTTTTAACTTTAGCTTTAACTTCCAGCAATTCAAATGTGTAATTGTGCTTACATAATAGATAAGGAAATTCTTCAAAGCATTAAAGTGATAAATGAAGCTTAAAATTTGTAAATCATGCATTTTTTTCATTTTTGAATAGATGCATTTGAAATATTTGGAATTTCAAGTAAAGATAATGTGGTTTTGTTCTCTTATATGTGAAAGCAATAATATATTTTCTTTTATACTCTTAAAATAGTAAACATGAACAAATATTTTTCAATTTGAAATTTATTACATTGATCATGTCCTGAATGATACCTAACAATATTGCATTAAGTAAAAATTTAACCTCACATAGGAATAAGTTTATTATCCCACACTTGAAAGGGATAATTAATAATTAATAATCTATAAGATTAGTATAATTATTAATCTATAAGATTAACACTGTAAATATCATTCTGGGAAAACCTCTTCATCTTTACCACAGTTATCCAGAAAAGTTGATGGCTAGAATTTTGTTTTATAAAATTAAGTATTCCATATGAGCACCTCATTCTTTGGACATTTTATAAAAACTACTAAGTAATATATGTTGAATTACACACACACACACACACACACACACAATGATGTAAACATTTGTTGTAAATTTGAATAGGCTATTTATAGTATATTGATGAAAATCTATACTAGTAAAACAATTCACCCATCACAAGATTTCAATAGTTATCTGAAAGCAAAATTAAATGAAAAAGGTATTATACCTGATTTTATGATCTTATTTTTATTGTTACTGAAACTAAAATTAAGAAACGATTGGTGAATAAAATCTGAATAAGTGAAACAAACTGCAACCGAAGGTTTATTTTGCTTCGTTTAAGATTGCACTTTAAGTATCAGAATAGCCTATTAGACACATCATTATTAGCATTCATTAAATGGATATCATTAAAGTTATAAACTCATTCATTATAATTAATCTCTAATGGTAATATGAGATATAATTAAATTTCACAGTACTTTAAAATTATTTCAACTCAATATCTGATTT
Organism: Rattus rattus; assembly: GCF_011064425.1. NCBI lineage: Eukaryota > Metazoa > Chordata > Mammalia > Rodentia > Muridae > Rattus > Rattus rattus. The sequence continues at coordinate 160,254,603 of NC_046156.1, forward strand.
ATCTAACATTTACAGCTCAAATGAGAGCTGAAGCCTGACAGGATTTTAATGATTTATCAAAGGGGCATTATTCAATAACAGTGAAAAGAATTTGTTTGTAGGAGGAATGAGTCAGAAAACCATGACCTGCAGTTCACAAGGGTCGACCATGTGCTGCTAACCCTAACCCCTAAAGCTTGCCTGACTCCTTGCAACAAATGATGAGGGAGAACATACCCAGAACAATAACCATGGGCCAATAGTGTCTGGGTGGAAGGTATAAAGGCTTGCTCAGTTCCTGAAATAAATGAACTGGGTTTTCACTTGGCTAAACCTGAAGTCTGTGTCCTTGGTTCTGAGGCTTCTTACCTCTGCCTCCAAAGGTCTTGGTCATGGATGCAAGCAACAGTATCTGATCCTAAAATGACAATATTGTCATTGTAAACAACTCCTTCAAATATATCCCTGGAATTTCTGTGTTTACTTTTTAAGATTTATTTTATTTGCTTTAAATCATATTTGTCTACAAACATGGATCCTCTGCACTGAGTTTCCCTGTGCTTGTAAGATACCTGACATGGGTGCTGGGATTCAGACTTAGGTCTTCTGGAAGAATAGTAATCTTAGTCACTGAGACCTCTTCAAAGCTCCATTTCTTTTTTGTTTCTTTTTTATTTATTCAAAGTTTTATACATTCAAAGTTACTGCTTTTTAAAATAATGTATGATGCCAAGTTATTTCTATGCCTGAAGATTCAATTTGAACTGAATAAAATAAGTGAACATGGTCGCATACCTATCCATTGCTCTTTATTGATGTAAATAGGAGGCGATGATATAAGTAATTATGTCTGAATTATTGCACATAGATTTTCTGGTCTTAGAAGATAACTAGTTTTAAATTTTCATCTCTTGTGAATCTTTATCTGAATTTTGAATTTAATACTAATTGTATTTTTTAGGATTCTGAAAGTATAGTTGAATTTCCCAATGGTTTAGATTATTGCCCATCTTTAGAAGTATGAATTCACATTGGCTATGGATTTATAGTTATTCTGGAATATTTCATGACACTTGATATTAACAATTATTTTAGTTGAATTGGGAGATTCAGTTTTCATAAACCAGGCAGTTATAAAATCAACATGACAGAGAACAAAGAATCAAACAATTCATTCTTTACATGCAGTTCGTATTGCAATGGACATTTTGTAAGTAAATCATTATTCTAAACAAACTGTATGTCCATTTCCTGCTTGTGTTCTTATTACTGCTAAGTAGAAGAGCATTGGTTTGGTGGGGTTTTATACACTACAGGAAATATTAATCTGATGTGAGAACACCAAAATCATTTCCTCCTACTTCAATTCAAAGTAGCCACACTAATTCACAGCTTCCTTATTTCATTGAACAGAATGATAATATAGAACTATAGAGTTTATATATATATATATATATGTTATTTAAGAGAATATTTTGCTGTACATATTCAATGTACTTAGTATTATAACTATTTCAAAAAGAGTCAATGCAAAAATCACAAGTTGTACCTAATAGTGGCAATGAAATAGTTTATTCTTGAGTCATATATGAATAATCATGGAATAAAAACACTATTTGAGTTCAATGAAAAAATCTGTCAACCTAGAAACAGTTTTATGAATTTTTTATATTAATGAGGAAAATAAATTCATGAGTCCAATTTTTAAATACTTTGGTGAGAACATCTAGTACACAATTAGAGCAAAGTGGAGAAATATTACCTATAGACCTCAGATAATTTATATCTTTTAATTCATTAAATGTTAGTTTTATTAAGTTAATACATTCCCAATTTTTTCTTCATCTTTATTAAACTGGGTATTTCTTATTTACATTTCAACTGTTATTCCCTTTCCTGGTTTCCAAGCAAACATCCCCAACCTCTACCTCTCCCCTTGTACATGGATGTTCTCCTCCCCATCCTCCCCCCACTAACGCCCTCCCCCAAACAATCCCCATCAATCGGGGTTCATCCTTGGCAGGACCAAGGGCTTCCCCTTCCACTGGTGCTCTTACTAGGCTATTCATTGCTACCTATGGAGTTGGAGCACAGGGTCAGTCCATGTATAGTCTTTGGGTAGTGGCTTAGTCCCTGGACGCTCTGGTTGGTTGGCATTGTTGTTCATATGGGGTCTCGAGCCCCTTCAAGCCCTTTCAGTCCTTTCTCTGATTCCTTCAATGGGGGTCCTGTTCTCATTTCCATGGTTTGCTTCTGGCATTCACCTATGTATTTGGAATATTCTGGCTGTGTCTCTCAGGAGAGATGTACATCCGGTTCCTGTCAGCCTGCACTTCTTGTCTTCATCCATCTTATCTAGTTTGGTGGCTGTATATGTATGGGCCACATGTGGCGCAGGCTCTGAAGGGGTGTTACTTCAGTCTCTGTTCTAAACTTTGCCTCCCTCTCCCCTCCCAAGGATATTCTTGTTCCCCTTTTAAAGAAGGAGTGAAGCATCACATTTTGGTCATCTTTCTTGAGTTTCATGTGGTCTGTGCATCAAGGGTATTTCCAGCATTTGGACTAATATGCACTTATCAATGAGTGCATACCATGTGTGTTTTTCTATGATTGGGTTACCTCACTCTTCACTCAGGATATTTTCCAGTTCCATTCGTTTGCCTATGAATTTCATAACGTAATTGTTTTTGATAGCTGAGTAATATTCCATTGTGTAGATGTACCATGTTTTCTGTATCCATTCCTCTGTTGAAGGGCATCTGGGTTCTTTCTAGCTTCTGGCTATTATTAATACGGATACTATCAACATAGTAGAGCATGTGTCTTTGTTATATGTTGGGGTATCTTTTGGATGTATACCCTAGAGAGTTATATCTGGGTCCTCAGGAAGTTCAATATCCAATCTTCTGATGAAGAATGGTTGTACCAGTTTGCAATCCCACCAACAATGGAGGAGTGTTCCTCTTTCTCCACATCCTCGCCAGCATCTGCTGTTGCCAGAAGTTTTGATCTTAGCCATTCTGATTGGTGTGAGGTGAAATTTCAGGGTTTTTGATTTGCATTTCCCTTATGACTAAAGATGTTGAACATTTCTTTAGGTGTTTCTCAGCCATTCGGAATTCCTCAGCTGTGAATTCTTTGTTTAACTCTGAACCCCATATTTTAAAAATGTCTCCCCGCAGTCTAACTTCTTGAGTTCTTTGTATATTTTGGATATAAGTTAGAGGATTGGTAAAGATCTTTCCCCAATCTGTTGGTTGCTGTTTTGTCCTAACAACAGTTCCTTTGCCTTACAGAAGCTTTGCAGTTTTATGAGATCCCATTTGTTGATTCTTGATCTTAGAGCATAAGTCATTGGTGATTTGTTCAGGAAATTTTCTCCAGTGCCCATGTGTTCGAGATTCTTCCCCACTTTTTCTTCTATTAATTTGAGTGTATCTGGTTTGATATAGAGGTTCTTGGTCCACTTCGACTTAAGCTTTTACAGGATGATAAGAATGGATTGATCTGCATTCTTCTACATGCTAACCTCTATTTGAACCAGCACCATTTGCTGAAAATGCTATCTTTTTTCCATTGGATGGTTTTGACCCCTTTGTCAAAAATCAAGTGACCATAGGTGTGTGGGTTCATTTCTGGGTCTTCAATTCTATTCCACTGGTCTATCTGTCTGTCTCTGTACCAATACCATGCAGTTTTTATCACTATTACTCTGTAATACTGCTTGAGTTCAGGGAAAGTTATTCCCCTGGAAGTACTTTTATTGTTGAGGATAGTTTTAGTTATCCTGGTTTTTCTTTTTCTTATTACAGATGAATTTGCAAATTGTTCTGTCTAACTCTCTGAAGAATTGGATTGGTATTTTGATGGGGATTGCATTGAATCTGTAGATTGCTTTTGGTAAAATGGCCATTGTTACTATATTAATCCTGCCAATCCATTAGCATGGGACATCTTTCCATCTTCTGAGATTTTCTTCAATTTCTTTCTTTAGAGGATTGAAGTTCTTACTATACAGATTTTTCATTTGCTTGGTTAAACTCACACCAAGGTATTTTATATTATTTGGGACTATTGTGTAGGGTGTCTTTTCCCTAATTTCTTTTTCAGCTTGTTTCTCTTTTGTGTAGAGGAAGGTTTCTTATTTATTAGAATTAATTTTGTACCCATCCACTTTGCTGAAGGTGTGTATCAGGTTTAGTAGTTCTCTGTTGGAACTTTTGGGATCACTTAAATATACTATCTTATCATCTGCAAATAGTTATATTTTGATTTCTTCCTTTTCAATCTGTATCCCTTTGATCTTCTTTTGTTGTCTGATTGCTCTGGCTAGGACTTTGAGAACTACATTGAGTAAGTAGGGAGAGAGTGGGCAGACTTGTCTAGTCCCTGATTTTAGTGATTTTGATTCAAGTTTCTGTCTATTTAGTTTAATATTAGCTACTGGTTTGCTGTATATGACTTTTACTATGTTTAAATTTGGGCCTTGAATTCCTGTTTTTTCCAGGACTTTTATCATGAAGGGGTATTGAATTTTATCAAATGCTTTCACAGCATCTAACGAAATGATCATGTGGTTTTAATCTTTCAGTTTGTTTATAGTGGATCACTTTGATGGTTTTCCATATACTAAACCATCCTTGCATACCTGGGATGAAGCCACTTGATCATGGTGGATGATTGTTTTGATGTGCTCTTGGATTCAATTTGCAAGAATTTTATTGAGCATTTTGCGTCGATATTCATAAAGGAAATCTGTCTGCAGTTCCCGATCTTTGTTGGGTCTTTGTGTAGTTTAGGTATAAGAGTAATTGTGGCTTCATAGAAGGAATTCGGTAGTGATCCATCTGTTTCAATTTTGTGGAATAGTTTGGATAATATTGGTATGAGGTCTTCTATGAAGGTCTGATAGAATTCTGCACTAAACCCATCTGGACCTGGGCTCTTTTTGGTTGGGAGACCTTTAATGACTGCTTCTATTTCCTTAGGAGTTCTGGGGTTGTTTAACTGGTTTATCTGTTCCTGATTTAACTTCGGTACCTGGTATCTGTCTAGGAAATTGTCCATTTCCTGCAGATTTTCAAGTTTTGTTGAATATAGGCTTTTATAGTAAGATCTGATGATTTTTTGAATTTCCTCTGAATCTCTAGTTATGTCTCCCTTTTCATTTCTGATTTTGTTAATTTGGACACACTCTCTGTGTCCTCTCGTTAGTCTGGATAAGGGTTTATCTATCTAGTTGATTTTTTTCGAAGAACCAGTTTTTTTCTGTTAATTCTTTGTATAGCCCTTTTTGTTTCTACTTGCTTGATTTCAGCTCTGAGTTTGATTTTTGCCTGCCTTCCACTCCTCCTGGATGTATTTGCTACTTTTTGTTCTAGAGTTTTTATGTGTGCTGTCAAGCTTCTGATATATGCTCTCTCCTGTTTCTCTCTGCAGGCACTCAGAGCTACGAGTTTTCATCTTATCACAGCTTTCATTGTGTCCCATAAATTTGGGTATGTTATACCTTCATTTTCATTATATTCTAAGAAGTCTTTAATTTCTTGGTTTCTTCCTTGACCAAGTTATCATTGAGTAGAGCATTGTTCAACTTTCATGTATATGTGGGCATTCTTTTCGTATTGCTATTGAAGACCAGCTTAACTCGTGGTGGTCTAATAGGATGCTTGGTATTATTTCTATCTTTCTGTATCTGTTGAGGCCTATTTTATGACTGATTATATCGTCAGTTTTGGAGAAAGTACAAAGGGGTGGTGAGAAGAAGATAATAACCTTGTTTTAGGATAGAATGTTCTATAAATATCTGTTAATTCCATTTTGTTCATGACTTCCCTTAGCCTGTCTATGTCTGTGTTTAATTTCTGTTTCCATGATCTGCCCATTGATGAGAATGGGTTGTTGAAATCTCCTTCTATTATTTTGTTAGGTGCAATGTGTGCTTTGAGCTTTAGTAAGGTTTCTTTTATGTCTGTAGTTGCCCTTGTATTTGGAGGACAGATATTTAGGATTAAGAGTTCACCTTGGTGGATTTTTCCATCGATGTATATGAAGTATACTTCCTTCTCTTTTTTGATAACTTTTGGTTGAAAATCAATTTTACTTGATATTAAAATGGCTACTCCAGCTTGCTTCTTCATATCATTTGCTTAGAAAGTTGTTTTCTAGTCTTTTACTCTGAGGTAGTGTCTGTCTTTGTCCCTGAGGTGTGTTTCCTGTAGGCAGCAAATGCTGGTTCCTCATTGCATATCCAGTTTCTGTCTTTTTCTTGGGGAATTGAGTCCATTGTTATTGAGAGATATTAAGGAATAGTGATTGTTGCTTCCTGTTACATTTGTATTTGGATGTGAGATTATGTTTGTTTGCTTGTATTCTCTTAGTTTTCTTACAAAATGGTTAGTTTCTTCCTTTTTCTAGGGTATAGCTTGCCTCCTTGTATTGGGCTTTACCATTTATTATCCTTTGTAGAACTGAATTTGTAGAAAGATATTGTGTAAATTTGTCATGGAATATCTTGGTTTCCCCATCTATGTTAATTGAGTGTTTTGCTGGATACAGTAACCTGGGCTGGCATTTGTGCTCTCTTATGACATCTGTCTAGGATCTTCTGGCTTTCATAGTCTCTGGTGAGTAGTCTTGTGTAATTCTGATAGTTCTGCCTTTATATTTCACTTGACCTTTTCCCCTTACTGCTTTTAACATTTTTTTTCTTTGTTTTGTGCATTTGGTGTTTTGCCTATTATGTTTTGGGATGAGTTTCTTTTTCTGGTCCAATCTATTTGGAGTTCTGTAAGCCTCTTGTATGTTTATGGGCATCTCCTTCTTCAAGTTAGGGAAGTTTTCTTCTACGATTTTCTTGAAGATACTGGTCCTTTGAGTTGGGAGTCTTCACTCTCTTCTATACCTATTTTCCTTAGGTTTGATCTTCTCGTTGTGTCCTGAATTTCCTGTATGTTTTGGGCCAGTAGCTTTTTTGGTATTACATTATCTTTGACAGCTGTGTCCTTGATTTCTATGGAATCTTCTGCTCCTGAGATTCTCTCTTCTATCTCTTGTATTCTGTTGGTGATGCTTGTATCTTTGGTTCCTTGTCTCTTCCTTTGATTTTCTATATCCAGGGTTGTCTCTCTTTGTGGTTTCTTTGTTGCTTTTATTTCCATTTTTAGTTCTTTCACCTGTTTTATTGTGTTTTCCTGTACTTCTTTCAGGGATTTTTGTGTTTCTTCTCTATAGGCTTCTACTTGTTTATTCGTGTTTTCCTGCATTTCTCTAAGGGAGTTCTTTATAATTTTCTTGAAGTCCTCCATCATCATGATCAAATGTGATTTAAATCTAGATCTTGCTTTTCTGGTATATTTTGATATTCAGTGTTTGGTTTAGTGGGAAAATTGGGTTCTGGTGATGCCATGTATTCTTGGTTTCTGTTACTTGGGTTCCTGCACTTGCCACTCACCATCAGGTTGTCTCTGGTGTTACCTTGTTCTGCTATTTCTGACAGTGACTAGATCGTCCTATAGGCCTGTGTGTCAGGAGTCCTGTAGACTTGTTTTCCTTTTTTTTGTTTTTTTTTTTTTCAGCCAGTTATGGGAACAGAGAATTCTGCTTTCAGGTGTGTAGTCATTCCTGTCTATTGGTCTTCAGCTGTTCTTGTAGGCATGTGTCCTGAGTCCACTAGGCAGGTCACTTGGAGCAGAACAGTTGGTGTTATCTTTGATCTCAGGCCTGAAGTCACTTCTCGGGTTTGGGTTTTAATTCTCTGTGAGGGCAACAACCAGAAGAACCTTCCCCGCCTTCCCAGGTGTTTCTGCCCCTCTGAATGTCTACCTCTCCCTCCCAAGGAATTTGGGTGCAGTTCCCTTCAGATCTGAGCGCAGTCTGGACTGTAAAGCTCCTGCAGCTTGAGTGTCCCTATCTTCCTGTTCCCAGTGGCCCTATACAGTTTCTTCTTGGGCCAGGGATGTGGGCAAGAGTGGGCTGTTCTAGAGGTCTCTCCTGCCCTGCAGTCTCAGGAGTGCTCACCTGTCTGGGAGATGTGCTTTCTCTCCCATGGGGTTTGGAAGCAGGGAGTTGTGGGCCGGCATCAGTGAGATTCGGGCTCCAGCTAGGAAGCAGAAGTGTCCGGTCCCAGAGGAATTTTGTCTTTGTGTGTCCTGAGTCCACCAGGCAGGTCACTTACAGCAGAAAAGTTGGCCTTACCTCTGGTCTCGGGTCTGAAGTCGCTTCTCAGGGTATGGTTTCAGCTCTCTGTGAGGGCAGCAACCAGAAGGGCCTGCCCCACCTTCTCTCTGGTTACTGTGCACATGGTGCCCAGATGGCTCTAGGGGTTTTCCTCTAGAGTCAGAAATGTGGGCAGAAAGTAGTCTCCTCTGGCTTCCCAGGAGTGTCTGCCCCTCTGAAGGTCTAGCTCTCCCTCCAATGGGATTTGGGTGCAGGGAGCTCTGTGATTGGGTCCCTTCAGATCCAGGCACAGTCTCCTAAATGTTTTTAATCAGTAGAAATGATGCTAGCTCCTTACCATAATGTTGCAAGATAATGGCTATTTATTAGAAAAAAGATATCTCTAGATAACAATTAATTATCCTTCAAATGTACATCTTTCTAACCTCTTCACAGTCATTGAAGATTTAGCTATTCAATCTATCTTGGCAGGCACATTTCTTCTAAAAAAATTATTGCTCATAGAATATGTTTAATTCTTTATTTTATTCAATAGTTTCTTATTCCTCTATTTGTGCTCAGTAGACAACAAGCTTGGTCATACATTTGAATTTATAACTTTTGTCCTCTTTAAAAAGTTTTTCTGATGCTAAAACTGGCCTTAGAATGTTTGCTGTATGAATAAAATGTATATTAAAGAAAGTCATATTTTTTTTCGAAGAGTATGACAACTTATTCACTCCCTCAAGGAGATAGCATATCCAGGTCCCTATTTGCAATATCATTCTAACTTTATTTAAAAAAATAAGAACTGTATACCTTTATTAACATAGGTTAATTGAAAGCAAAGCTACAATTTTCATTCATGAAATTTAAGACAGCAATCATAACATTTATCTATGAAATGCTAATGTGTAAAGAGTGCTACATATATTTCTGTATTCTTAAATATTTAATAATTGAAAGAATGCCATATGTATACACAATGAATGTATCAGAGATATTGGAATATTCTGACTTCAGATGCTCAATTCACAGTTTTATATGAATGTACTTATAAATTAACATAATGTAAAGCATGTGTATAAAACAATCTATGACCACTGAGTGGAATATATTGAGTAAGTTTAAAGTCTTTTGTTAGAATTTACTTTTTAATACCTTTAAGTATTATTGACATGTGTTTGATTTCATTTCATATTTTCTCAGTCATACATCTCACCAAGTGTCTTATTTAAAAACAAATTACTATTACATAGACAGACACACACACACACGCACACAGACACACACACAACACATAGGAAGTTTCTGCAATAAAGACTATGACTTTGGATTATTTAATTTAGTTAATGTTTTTATAAAACATCAAACCAAGAATTAAAGGCATCAGTAAATAGAAATTTGAGACTTTGGTGCCTTATCTTCCTGGTTTTACAGCTGTGAATTTATGTCTTTTCATAAAAAAAGGAGAACTTCGCAAATTTTGTGATACTAACAATATTATTAGAATCATATAAAAATGATAACAAGAGGAATTATAAATAAAGAAGGAGCTTGCAACACTAACCAGAGACAAAAACAAATGGGAAAGCACAAGGTCTGAATCATGAGAAGGAATTATGGTATGGCTCTCTGGTTTGAATATACCTGCATATATAAGCTGAGAAAGAAATTAAAGTTTATAAATTTAGACTAAAGAAATTGTCAGAGCCTAGATAGATAAGCATACTAGTTAATGAAATGATTACTGCTTTACAAAAGCATATACAGAGTTGATATAGATTATTTAAATTTGGGGTCTTTATAAACAGAGTAGATTGGAATAACCTAAGATACTAAGCCATGATTCTAGCTAACAGAAAGAAATAATTCCTACCCACAAGGATCTCTTTACTACTTCTATGTGACTTTAATATATCAAATTTTACTAGGCCCATGGAATCCACAAACCGGACAGGATGTCCCACACTTGTAAACATGTGATTTGTGAGCTGTGGCAGGAAGATTATTTCATGTTTGAGGTCAATCTGAAGATTCTGTGTCCAAAACCAATATACATTGTGTGTGTCTGTGTGTGTGTGTGTGTCTGTGTGTGTGTGTGTGTGTGTGTGTGTGTGTGAGAGAGAGAGAGAGAGAGAGAGAGAGAGAGGCAGAGACACTGAAGAGATAGAAAGACAGAGAGTGAGAGAGAGACAGAGACAAGACACTGAGAAGACAGAGAGACAGAGAGTGCTAGAGAGAATTCAAGAATGAGAGACAGATACAGGGAGACAGAGAGACAGAAAGACAGGGACAGAGAATTTAGTGTGTACATGTTTGTTCTCATTTCCCTTTCTCTACTCTTACACAGTTCACAAAAAGCACTACCTCCCTCAGTGATGAGTTGTTCCCATATCAGATAATAAAATCCAGATAACTGTGTTCATAACAACAATTCAATCTGATTTACATAAAACCATATTGAGACTCTCTTGCCGTATGAATCCATATCAAAAAAGATTGATACAAAATATTAATCATCTCACATTTTTTTCCCATGGAATCGCCACATGAGTGGTTTGTACTTCCACACATGGTGTTCTTGGGAGATTGGGATTTTTGAAAAGTGGGTGAGATCCTCAAGACATGCAAAAAACACGGTAGGCAATTACCTGGTTTGCAAGTTCTGAGTTAATACATCACTGCTATGTCGCTTGTTGAGACCAACAATGGAAAAGAATATTTGTTAGATTTAGAAATTTTCAAATTGTCAGCACATACAATAAATGTGCCTAAATGTTACATTTACAAACTCAGAGTCTCTCTCTGTCTCTCTCTGTCTCTGTCTCTCTCTCTCATATATACATATATATTATATATAATATATATATATTCTAACTCTACTGCAATAATATGCTGAATTGTTAAATGTATCAAATCTAAGGCACAAAACATGTTGGAAGCAAAATAAAACATAATCCTGTTGAGCATATTTTCTATTTTTTAAAGTAAATGTGTGTGTATGTGTGTGTGTGTGTGTGTGTGTGTGTGTGTGTGTACAGTAATATGCAGATCCTTGTGTCAATGTTTGTGCACATAGGCAGAAAAGAGGTAGATATTTTATGAAAAGTGGAGACAGAGTTTGGTAAGCGCCAACATTCTCTGTTCCACTTCTTGTTGCAGTTACAGGCATAAACAGCAATGACCAATTTTTCTGTAAGTTCTGGAATTTATTGCAGGGTGCATGTTTTTTCAGCAACTGTTCTAATACATTGCAATATATTCTCAGCTCTGATTTTGTTTGAGAAGTCAGTTTGCCGTAGCAACCATAACCCAAGCATACTTGCTGCATGAAGCATTGTGTAAAGTGTTAAAGTAATCTTCACAATGTTAACATCTTAAAAGCAAAAGGTAATAGGAAACATCTTAACTGACAGCATTTAGTCTTAAAATATTTTACTATGTGCATGAAGAATTCTATTTATCTTCCTGGAACTTTGTACATGTGATAATTTATAATTTATAATTAATCAAAGATAGCTTCAACATTCTCATCCAGAGTTTAAATGGCTCAGCTGTTAAGAGCACTGACTGCTCTTTCAGAGGTTCTGAGTTCAATTCCCAGCAACCACATGGTGGCTCACAACCATCTGTAATGGGATCTTATGCCCTCTTCTGGTGTGTCTGAAAACAGCTACAGTGTACTCATATAAACAAAATAAATAAATCTTTAAAAAAAATAAATGTATTTGTTCAGCTTTTAATTGACTGTGAACAGATATCTACAAAACACTGATGATTTAACACTGAGATTAATACTCAAATATTGGGCCACTGATACAAAACACACTGTTCATTTGCACTGTCTGCAGCTTGAAGCTTTCCTGATTCCCAAGGAGTTGAAGTGCTAACAGAGAAAACAAGGGTATTGAAGCTTCCAAAAGCTATTCTTACAATGAGTTTATTAAAGTGCATGAATTTTAGGAGCGTTAATTAGTAAAAGTGTTGGCACTGGAAGACTGTGATAGTAAGTGCCAGGTCGTACTTTCAATCCCCAGCACTACAAACAAACAAACAAACAAACTTCCATGGCATATTAAAGATGATACAGGAAACTTGTATTCCTATGATATTGATTGAATGTATTAAGCCAGGCCAGTACAGCAAATGTCTTGACCTTGCACTTGAATCTAGTGCCTGCCTACATGACCTATAAAATTTCAACAAAATTGAAAAAAAAAGGTTTTAAAATATATCCACTAAGATTTCAAAAAAGAGAATATATTGGTTAATATTTCATGTGAACTTCTGCCAGACTAGATTTACCTAGGAAGAATGTTAATGAGGAATTTTCTAGACTGGTTTCCCCTGTGTGTTTTTCTGTAAGAGATCATCTTGATCATATTAATTATCATGGAAAGATCTACCCTAAGAGTGGGTGGGTTCATCCCCTGGAACTCTTTCATGAAATCCATGAATAGAAAAGATGAGCTAAGCAGTAGGCATTACAAACTCATTCCACTTCTCTTGGCTTTGAATGTCACTAGGTGTTTCAAGTTCCTGATATATTGGCTTGCCTACTATGATGGACTATACCCTGGAGATGTATGCTAAAATAAATCTTTCTTTCCTTATTTGCTTTTTGTAGGGATATTTTATTACAGACACGTGACTGAAACTAGGAAGGAGCCCTATAATTTAGAAGATAATTATTGTCAAGAAGACGGTCCATCAAGTAAAAGTTCTTGCTTCACAAATCTGACAGAGATTGATCCAGATCTCTGTCATGTAAAGGTAAAAGAAAATATCTCTTATACAAAGTTTTTCTCAAAGTTCTATCTTTATAGTATGTCATATATACCCGCCATAACAATAAATAAGAGAAAGACATAAAAGTACAATAAATATAGTCACAAACACATGTTTCCATAGAATTTACATAAAATAAATTAATCTCTTTAATTGATACTCCAAAATAATATATTCAGTAGTAGTCAGGAGTGATCTAACAATTAAGATGCAAAAAATTCACAAAATAGGTAAATTTTCTTAAGATAATGTGTTATAAGAATTAAGAGTAGGTGCATATGAGAATAGATATACTCCAAGACTAGAAATCACCCTGGATCACTGTTGCAAGTAAATACGAGATGTTAAACAAGTCTTCAAAAGTAAACTCAGACCCTCAAGACCAGCAACAAGTGCTCTAACTCATTGGAACACCTTGGTTGTCCTTGATTCATGCATTTTAAAAACTATAGTTGTCATAATATGAGAGATTGTCCTCCATATCAACTTGTTTTGAAAAATTATCAAATGTTCAAAACTATTTCATTTTAATTTGCATTCCTATCTATTTATGGTCTATTATATCTTTATGTGCTATTAATATTCCATATCTTCTTAAACTTTTTGTATTTTCAATTGTACAGCAAACAACCAGGTATTGTGAACAAAATAAAAGAGTTAGAATATTCTAGTCTTGCACATTATAGTTTAAAACATTAAGTTACCATTTTTCCTGTATTAAAAATGGCAGTTACTCTTTTCATACAGCTGATATAAATAGGAAGGATTTCTGAAAACTTTTACTGTGTTCGAATATCCACTGGCCATGAGAGAGCTATTGAAATCAGTACTGTAAACTGCTCTTTTTATTTTCCATTTGCTTTAAAATACAATTATATTCCCAGGAGGAGGAAACATAAAAGTTACTACATACTCTAGATAAGTTTTACATGTTTTCAGTGAAATTAGACAAAATAGCATTCCAGAATAAAGTCACAGCCACTTAATATCTTAAGAAAAGGATTGAGAAATGAAGAAAGCACTCAGAAATTTGTCAGGAGGTGTTCAGCAGTAAAGACACTTGTACTCATCCTGCATGCACCTCACTGGATGTTTTGAGTCATCAGACAGGTTTCAGAATAGCTCAGTGAATGATTATATATTAGATTTCAGTGTGTTATCTAGAAAGCATGTGCTAGAAACTTAGCTCCCAAAGCACCAGTGTTAAAAGGGCAGACCTTTGGATTGTGCTTAGGTCATGAGTTCTTCATTGTTATGAATTAATCATGATGTTATCCAGGTTTTATTATTATGGAAAGCACTCCCTTGCAAAGAAAAGAGTTTATTGTTTTCTTTTTCTGTAGAAGGGCTTCAGAAAGTTACCAGAGAACCAGGAAACACTATCTATGTATGGTCTTTTAATCTTGGATTTCCTGGAGACTTCTATTAACTATGAGATGAATTCATTTCTATTTATCATAAATTATACTATTTCTATTCTCTTATAGTAACACAAAATATCCTAAGCTGATGTCTTATTTACATTTCTACTTCTGGGATAAGATGCCATGATCAAGGAAAATTACAAAAGAAAGCATTTATTTGGAATCTCATGGTGCCAAGGGTTAGACTCAATAATCATGGCAAAGTGTAACAGAAGACAGGTGGAAAAGTAAGAGAAGAATCGAATTTATATTCTGTTTCATAGCACAAGAAAGAGTATCAACTCTTGAACTTTTGGTATCAATTTTTGAGTTCTCAAAGCCCATCCCCAGTGACACACCTCCAACAACAATAACAACAAAAAACTGCCTTAGCCTTCACAACAGTTCCATCAGCTAGAGATAAGGCAAATATGCAACATACAAGATAGTATTGCAACTATTTAAGTATTGGAAAAAGCTGGTAACACCAATGTTAAGACAAGAATTTTCTTTACTTCTTAATCTCTTATGCAAAAGAAAAGGCAACGTTTGTCTAATATGCAAATGTAACACACCTTTGTATAATATATTTTGCACATAAATGGTTCTAAAAGTCCTCTTCACTGCCCCTACTTCTGACCCTCCAAAATTAGAAGATTTTTGATGTACATAACCAGAGATCGAGTGATCATTCAGATAACATTCACAAGCCCTCCCCTCTTCCTCAGCAGGTTACAATCTCTGGTTTCTGACTCTTTGTTTGCATCACCATAGGCCTTTATATCATTCAAGCTATCAATCATTTAATTTTTTACAGCAGGATTCCACTATGCTCTCTGTTTTTGTTTGTCTGCCTTTCTGTCCATCTGTCCATCTCTATCTGTTTGTCTCTGTTTATGTCTCTGTCTCTGTTACCATCATCTCACCATTCTTTGATAAGAAGTCCTGCAGCTCTTGAAGTTCTGGAGGGAACAGGAAAATATTTACTTAACTCTATTCTCTGAATAAAATCTCTGTGTTTACTAGATCATTAGGTCTACACTTAATATCAAAACTCCCTCTAAAACTACATTATATAATTATCTGCAAAGCTCATATGATTTTGCTTCCTAATGAAAATTAGCCTCTCATCTCCAAGATAGAAATCCCTGACCACATTTCTGGAAAGAAGAGGAAATAACACTTCTTATTCTCTGGTAAATATCACCTCTCAATTTCAACAGCTGGAGAAAACAGCCATGGTTATTGACTTAATCAATTATTCTGCCATATTCTCTCTAGTGTGTACTTCTTGTTAAAAATGCTGTTAATCTCTCTGTCCCTTAAGAACTGGAAGAGGAGAACATTTACATGGCCACTGATCTGTGTCCCCCCTGTGAAGTCTGGAAGAACTGTAACTGTACATGAGTATTTTCACCAAGCTTCCTTTGTGCTAACAATCTGACCATCACTCTCTTCAGTTTGTTTACAGCTTCCTTTGAATTATTTAAACATCAGAGAACAACTTTTCATCATTTATATTTATTATTAGCTTTTCCAGAAGCTGGGGTCATACCCATGCCTGCAAAATAATAATAGTAATATATTCTTAGTAAATTCTCAATGATGTTCTCTATTAGAGTAATTGCAGAAAATAACATACAATCCATATAACTCACTACTGCCTCCTAAAAATGAAAATCTTCCCCTAGGGTCTGTCTTACACAATGATCCTTCCTTATTCTCTATCCTACATAGTAATTCTTATACCAAGTGATATATTTACTTATGGGGAGATGGTGAGGTTGTGCTACCATACCAAGATATGCCAATATGTCTGTCATTCATAAAAATACGATTTTAACATTGTAAATTTGATATTAGAAGACTAATGAAGATGATCTTCTAAGACATTCACTGTCAAGAGATTATTTTAAAACTTCAAATCATTTAAAGCCTTTAACTGGCAATGGTATATTTCTTCTAAATATTTTTGTGAATCATTTTATTCTGACCTAATGATCCCTCCACATACTGACTATGAAGATAACTTAAAACTAATCCATACTATCGTCACGTTTCATCTGAACTTAATAAGGAAGAATCTCTTGTATCACTGTGTATGTTGCCAAACAAAAATGTGCATCTCAGGGAAAATACTGAAGAGACTGTAAGGAAAGAAAGATACATTACTGCTTGTCTAAGTTAGGGTTTGACTGCTGGGAACAGATGCCATGACCCAGGCAACTTTTATATGGACAACATTTAATTGGGATTGACTTATATATTTTGAAGTTTAATCTATCATCAAGGGAAGAATATGACAACATTCAGGCAGGCCTGGTACAGAAGGAGCTGATCATTCTACATCTTTTTTCTGAAGGCTGCTAGCAAAATACTGGCTTCCAAGCAGCTAGAATGAGGATCTTAATGCCCATACCCTCAATGGCATACCTACTCCAAAAAGACCACACCTATTCCAACAGGGCAACATTTTCTAATAGTGCCAATTCCTGGGCCAAGCATATACAAACCACCATACAGCTTTATGGCCAATGTATATACATGTCACATGCATGCTCCTAAAAGAAATGATCACATTTCCTTATACATTTCACATGCCATAATTTGTTCTTAATGTTAAACTCACATGTTATGTAGAGGTTCTATTGCTCTTGTTTCTTTCCTGTTGAATTTTGTTACATTTTAGTAATGAGAAATCTTTTATTAACATTTATTCACAAAAACATAAATTTGCCAATTTGTAGCTAACATACTCTTTCACAGTAGTAATGAAATGTGTTGTCTTTTGTGAGATTTATATACTATTAAAGATATAATGATGCCAAACCACCAAAGAGAAGCATATTATTAGATTACAGCTGAATTATAAATCTACCAATAGGGTAATTTACCTTTAAAGAAAACATTTACTTGCACATCCAAAGCATGGGAATAGTTTAAACTAATTTTTCCTTGATGAAGTTCTCCAAGAATGGAAAAAACGTAAAAGAAGTGTCTTCCTAGTTTTGACAAGGGCCTCTCTATCTCTGAAATGGCTTGTTTGTCAAAGATTTTCAGACTTTCACATCATGTACCCCAGTTCTACTTATCTCCGCCCTCAGCCCCTCATATCTGCCCTTTGCACATGCAGCCTCCTCACTAAACACATACACATACACACACACACACACACACACACATACACACACAATAGAAACAAGAAAAAAAGCATTAAAAAAGCATATAAAACAGGTCATTGTGAAAACTGTAGTGTGTTAGTATATAAATACAGTTTACCCCACACTATATCCCTCTGTCCATACATCTACATTTGTACCATTGCAAATGTTCATTGTCATGAGTTGATTTCTGTATTCTGTGACACCATCAATATTGGATCTGCACTGGGTCTCCTCTGGGTTATTCTGTTGTTGCTCTAAGTCATCAAGATCCTGTAGATTTTCATCAGCAGGATTGGCTTTCATAAATCCCTCCTGTTTGCAAACGATATTCATTTTAGAGTAGACTTATTCAGAGCCTTAGATCTGGACTTCGAATAACTAAGCTGGCTGGTTCTCCATTATCCACACTCACAGGGCAAGCGCTCCAACAATGCTACAGTAGCTAGACTATCAACGATGCCATCAGAAGGAGGCAGGTCAGCTTTCTTGCTCTCATGTCCTCAGAGCCAGATCATCTTCACTCACACCTTCAGAGCCTGCTTCACTGGGCTGCCTGCAAAGGCCAACGGTCCACTCGCCCAAGTGTGGCAGCCCGAAAGTGGTTGGGCCAGCTCTCCTGCCCTTACGCCCTCTAGGCTGGCTCGTCAAAACCTTCACTATCAGGACCAGCTCTTCTGTGTTACCTAGTGAGGTGCATGGCCTGAACTTTTGAGTTCTATAGGCAATGAAGAGGTAAAAGCTAGTTCTCATGTCCCCATGCTCTCAGAGCAAGATCTTCCAACATCCAATGGTGGTGAGGGATAAGCACATCAGCCCCATATCCATACCACCTCACAGCAGAATAATGGTAGGGCTGTCTCTTTCACTCCCTTGCCCACTGCTGCCTCACCTGTGCCCAGTCCACCAGGGCCAATTATACTCTGTAACCTAGGCAAGAGCTGAGGCTACTCTCCTGAATGATGTAACCTACAATAAGTGAGAGGCTGGTCCAGCTCAACTAGGGTCAGCTCTCCTGACTTCCTCTGGTGATGAGGAGTGAAGGTGAAAAGAGAATCTCTTCCCTATCCTATCCCTTCCCAGGCCACCTCATGGCAGAGGAGTGGAAGAGGCAGCTCTCCCTCACTTATACCCTTGGGCTTGGCTTACCTGTGTCCAATACCCAGGACCAGGTCAACTGTGCTCCTCAGGTGAGGCCCAGAGCACCCTAGCTGCAGCTAGCAAGGGTCAGGTCCTGCTCTCCCATGCTCATGACCTATGGAAACTTTTCCAAAAGTTGAGTTGATTCAGGAAAGAGGGAGGGGAGACCATCATGCCATCACACAGAGAATGAGTGTTAGGCTCCCTCTCTCACAATAGGTGCAGAGCCTGATCCCTGAGTGCTGAGTGACATCACAAGTGAGAGGTGGGGCCAGCTTTCCAGAGTGATTCAGCCAGTGATAAGTGGAGCCATCCCTCACAGCCCCTGGACATCGGAACGGTCCCTATGGCCCTGTGGAGCAACTTGTGCTGGGACCTCACACAGCCCCAGGTAGAGGGACTGCTCACTCAAAACAAACTCCTGTTCTCCTTGCCTCTTCCATTCCATCTATCTTCATAATGCTCAAGCTGCTCCACTTCTCTTTCTCTCACATCTGTCCATCACAACTCACACATTGTGGTGGCAGCTCTTGCCACAGGCTGACCCTGTGGCCGATAGGGCCCTGGGTGACATCCTCTATTAAGCACTTGTCTACTGCCTGCCTTTGCTGTGGGGGCCAAGGGGCAGGTCTGTCTGCCTTTCTCCTCCAGCTCTCTACTGGGTTGTGTGGTAGGGTTCTGAATGGCTCTGGCCTGCCCTTTCCATGGAACAGAAGGCAGGTCTGTAGCTGTCTTTACCTGATTGTAGGAATACAGGTTCCTGTCTCTTTCCCTCCTTCATTACTGTCTGCCTGTGTTTGTTTAGTATTTATGTGTTCTGTGCATTATATAGCTTTGGTCACCAAGACAGGCATCACGCTACAATGAACAAAGGTCTGCCATGTGATTTGCCCTTGACTGATACAGAAATAACACCAATGGCAACATGTCTCTGCCCATTGCCAGAGTTACAGAATTCTTTATATATATAAAATCATCTCACTATTTTTATAATGGTAGATTTGTTCTCTGTTTTGAGTAGTAGTAAATGGATATGATTAGCAATACACATGAAATATTGAAATTTCAAAAGCTATGATTCATTCAACACTCTGAAATGTTCATTCCAAACCCACGGCACTGACTTCTCTCATCCCTTTCTTGCAGCAGTGAATCCCACCAAATCCCTCTCCTGTACTGTATCTTATGCAAGATTGGAACCTTTTAAAAATAACAGTTTTCAAAGCATTTACTCAAAAATACATCTCCTGATAATATTTTCTGACTCCTCTTTACTGAGTTTACTGACTCTTCTTTCCATGGATGAACCCTGCTTACTGCAGGGAAACAACAAGGGCTAACCCATTCTTATTGCCAGACGTTCATTTTCCTAGAGCTAGAAGCATAGAGCTCTTGCTCACAAACGAGTGAAAGGAAGTGGAAGGGTTTGGTTATAAAAATGTCAACCAGTTCTCTGAACTCCTTTGGAGAATTATAACAGAATTGCGAGTGATTTACTTTAAGATTAATTTATACTCAGGTCCTCTGACATCTCAATTAAATATTCCTTAAAGTCTTTGAAAGGAATAAATCTAAACTCATAAAACATGCACAGTCATTTGTGGACAGTTTTGAGAGTCATTACTGTCACTCAGG
This sequence comes from Rattus rattus, assembly GCF_011064425.1. Classification (NCBI taxonomy): domain Eukaryota; kingdom Metazoa; phylum Chordata; class Mammalia; order Rodentia; family Muridae; genus Rattus; species Rattus rattus. The sequence continues at coordinate 160,274,869 of NC_046156.1, forward strand.
TTTGAGAAATGTAGATGAATGCTAAAATGTTCAAAATATATATTTCTCTTCTTCAAGGAAAACCACTGGCTGCTATCTTTTGTAAAAGTAAATATTTGTGGAGGAAAGGCATTAATTCAAATAGAGTTAACTCCACTTTGAAAGTTGGAAGTTCGTTAAGTTGAGAGCAACTTTTTGGGTAAAATATCATTCAGGTTGTCCTAGGACTTTTAGGGTTAGAAGGCTTTGGAGCATGAAAATTAACAACTAAACATGACTGGTAACAGTAGACTTAGTGAGGATATATTTATGAAGTATCAGTATGTCTTATTTAAGCAAACTAAAGGAATAGAAAGCATGAAACTAATCAGATGCTTCTTCAATATGGTGGTGCTGGGAATTTGGTAGAACCAATCTTAAATGTTTTACCTTAGGCATTTTTTGCATTCTTGGGGGCTTAACTGGGCAAAAAGTAATCTTGCAACAAAATCTGTCAAATAAGACCATGATATCACAATGTATATAAAATAAGACACTCCCAGTCTCTTTATAACTTTCTTTAAATTATTCTTAAAATGCCAAATGTAAATATATGAAATGTCTAAGAAAAAAAGTCCTGTCAATATGAAAAGAAATAAATTAGAAGACATTAAAATCTAATAGATGTTAAGATTGAGCCAGGTTTAAGTCATTGTTACAAACTTAACTGTAATTTTATCTCTTCAGATATATCAACTTGAAAGTAAAGAATCTTTATCTGAATTTCAATTAACTAATAAAAATGTTTTCTGCTTATTGTTCCTCTTAATATTGCTCTTCTTGTATTAAAGCAGGTGAGTGGGATACCTCAGAAACTTCTCCATATCTCTCCATAAAATGCAGAAAATAGAGTGGAGAATCATCCTGTCTGGTTTAAGAGTATCAAACAACATTTGGAAATAAAGGTCATGGATAAGTATCTAATTTTCGTTGTTTTGTCTGGAGAGGAAGATGGGAGGAAGATAGAGCTTAGAACACCATCTCCTCTAGCATCCTGTTTGTAGAAGCAAAATAATGAAGAATGACCTTTGTAACAAAAATGAAAAATCTAAGCCACAGGACTGTATTAGAGATGTATTCATATCTACTGCTGACCTTAAAAGAGGAACTTAATGACCTCTAATTGTGTGAAATTTACTGCAATAGGATAGTAATGAAGATAGAATATTTGCATGTCAACAGGAGAAATCTTAGAGAAGTCAGTGTAGAGTTTTTGTGGTAATTAATTCTATGTCTTACTCCTACATGCATGTGCATATAATACTTGAATTTGATATTAAGGAGATCCCAAAGTATCAAAAATAAATGCTGAATAATTCTTCGTGTGTGTGTGTGTGTATGTGTATGTGTGTGTGTGTGTGTGTGTGTGAGAGAGAGAGAGAGAGAGAGAGAGAGAGAGAGAGTATTTCTGTGTATGTGTGGTTTCTGACATGTATTGTTTTCCACTAACTATCATGTTCAGTTTCCACTGTGTTTGCTCATATTCCAAGCTGATTTCAATGCATGTAATAATGCATGAACACTTGCACAGATGTGTAAAAAGCCTTTATTCAGTGCCACTCATGCCATGGTTAATCTCAGTATTTCACCAGTGCTGGGATTTTTTGTATTGTTTTGTTTTGTATTATTTTATTTCATTTAAGACCCATGTACTTGTGTGCAAAAAATGTGTGTGTGTATGTATCTTTCTGTGTTTGTGTGTTCTATGTGTATGTGTTGTATGCAGAAATGTATCGTATCGGTGTATACTCTCTTTTTGTTTGTATGTCTGTGTCTGTATTTGTGTGCCTGTATGTTTGTGCATGTTAAGTCTGAATCTTACTCCTGGTTCCAACTGAGGAAATTGACAGATAAAATTGCTGAAATGTTTTGCATCTGATGCAATCAAGTTTCTATTTAAATTTAAAAATTCAAAGTGCTTATGATAAAGTTTAAGTGTATTATTTATAGTAGACTGCTAAGAAATAGATACTTAGACCTGAATATTATAAAAATAATTTAATATGTAGAAGTTAAAATTAATAACTCTCTTCCTGATCCCATCCTCTGACCTAGTTGCAAAAAAAATGTTATTCTTACCAGTTATCTGAAAAGTTATTCTGCGTGGATTATAAATAACATAAACAAGGATAAACTAACAAATCCCAGAACTTTGATCTCATCACTTTCAACATTTCAGAGAGATGTTCCAAATAAACCCTGTGTAAACTGGTAAGAAAGGAGTTCAAGTTCTAGCATTTCACATGTAAGGTTTGGCACTCTGGAGACAGTTGACCCTTGTCCTTCTGGGTGTTTAATATGGCTTGATGCTGATATCTTTATGAGGGTGTTGTATGACACGTTTCTAAGAATTACCATATTCCATCTGAATTGACTCATTTGATACAAGAAGAAAAGAAAGTCCAGCAGGAGGTAATCAAAGGTTATATATCCAGCACGATAGAAGTTTGGAGATTCTTGAAGGTGCTTACCAACACTTTAAAAAAAAAATCAAGAGTTGCTGATGTTAGACTCTACAGCCAAACATCAAAAATAGCAGAAAGCTCCTCTCTAGAGCTGCCTGCAGGTAAAGGAGGGTGCTCCAGGTTTGCCTTTGTTAGAGGCTTCCTCCCGGAAAAAGTGGGTTCTCCTGTGATGTAGCTGCTTTTGAGTAATCCCCCCTCCTTGTAAGTAATCCATCATCCATATTCTCATTAGTGATCTCAGTAAAAATGCTCATTAGTTTTCAAAATTGGACCTCACTATAGATTTGACTTCAGATGGTCTTGGATTCCCTTCCTTGGATGAGTAGACATTTTGTTATACTTCAGCAGGAAATGTCTGTTACAGAACAAAAAGTTATGTTGATCTAAAGGTTGCTACCTTTTAGGAAGTGATAGTTTATCATGCCTTCAGAAATTGCCACACTGGAGAGTATGCTTTCTGCACACAACTGGACAAATTCATGTTTGTGTCTTAACTGGACACAAGTTATGGGCTAGCTTATCTCGGCCTCTTGCACTTCATCTATCACAGTTATACATTATGCAATTTTGCCTCAAGGACACCATAAAGGTTGGCACATTTAGGCATAACAACAGAACTTATTAATCATCTTTAGCCTCAGAAGGAAAAAAGGTCCTTCTTGAAGTTTGTGTGTGTTCTTAAAGCCATAACAAAGTTTTCCAACTGCTGTAAGGGTCACTTGTCTCACTGTCCGTGGAAGCCCATGAGATCAGCTCTGCATGCTACAGCCCTGACATAGGTTCACACAACTGTGTCAGAATTCATTCTAAATTGGACAGGATACTTGAATAGTATTAGGAGACTCCTTCAGCAGTTTAAATAATCAGTAAATAACCTTCATTGATGGTGGATAAAAGCAAAGCATATTTTCCTTTAACAACATTCATTTAGGGCTTTAGTACAGTGTGAGTAGGTTTTCATGACACATTTGACTAAACTGGCCTTTTCTTTGTTTCTTCTTTTCCTGCTAGGCACTAATGTTCTCTATTTTCAGTTGTCATATGTAAAAACTGGGAGAGAACAGCAGGGGTATCAGGGTACCCTGATTTACAAGTCCTATGGAAATGTTCATAAACAATGAACCCAGGAAGAACCATACACACATGCGCACGCACACACACACACACACACACACACACACACACACACACACACACACACCTAAGAAAGAGCTGACAAACCATACTTCAGCTTTCCAAGTGTCAGCTTTGTATAAAATAGATCTACAAAGACCAAAAACCCTGTCATACACAAGTGAGTATAAAACACGTTTTATCTCCTTAATTCCATATGTGTTATCCCTTCCTAAATTATGCCATGGAATTATAGCAGTTTTGGTTTATCAGCTTGCAGAATGAGAGACGATAGTAGTATTTACAAATACATTCACAACAATAACAGAATTTTATCTTCAAATAAGATAATTTTTATGTGAAACACATATGTGTTTGTGTGTGTGTGTGTGAGAGAGAGAGAGAGAAATAGAGAGAGAGAAAGAGAGAGAGAGAGAGAGAGAGAGAGAGTTTTCATAAGCTTCTGAAACTATTGAAGTTCATCTCAGTGACACAGGAGGTTCCAAGTCCATTCCTCATAAACCTTTGCATCCTTTCAAAAAGTTACACTCTGTAGTGACTAGGCATATAAATAAATATATGTGCTTTGGGGGCCTAGTCTTACTCAAACCACGACAGATGTTGTACCCGTAAATCTCAGCAATATTGTTTACTAAAACAGAGCTACAGACAATATGCCAATGTAACTGGGGGAAAATTCACAAAGGCCCATCACACATGAGGACATAAAGACAATCAATGGCTGTAGAGGGAGGAAGACCTCTTTCTGCAGAGTTGAGTTCCCTAATCATTTGTCTGATCCTATGTGGTAAGCATTAATAAGTATGTTGAAGTCATTTTGTAAGGAACTAGTGGAACAAGGGAGAAGGGGAGGACAGAGGAAAGTATAGGAATTATTTAAATACAAATCTAATGTATGAATAGATATTACATTAAAAATAGTCCTGAAAAATGTTTCTTGAAATAATTCAAAATCCTTTTCTTAAGTTTACTGGTCCTATTTGAAAATGAAATCTTGCTGTTTGCCTCCCTTCCAGTATTGTTTATAACCAATGTATATAAAAAAGCAATGTTCTTCCATGAATAATCACTTAATAGGATTATATTTAAATTTGATAATTATAATGTTATTTTAGAAAAATTAGTTTGTCTGTTACACATTTTGCCTGTAAGTTATTTCATTAAAACCTAGGATTAATTGCTTTGAAAAGAAATTCATAACATTTAATCTTACATGTCACATTTTATTTTTCATGCTTTAGCAGCCATAAATAGAAACTTATTTCTGTTTGATTCCTTCCATTAAAAGTCAAATATATTAGCACTCAAGTGCTTTACAGTCTACTAGGAAACATAAGACTTGTTAAGTATACTAATATCTAGCAAACAGAATCTAAATGTTTACTTTGTAAATAAATATGAAGTCCTTTAACATTTTCTGTGTTTACCTTGTAGTATATTGTGAAAAGAACCAAGTAGATTCCATAGAGACTTATTAGACATACACCCAATGGTATTCAGATGTGCCATGAACCAATGTAAAAATCAAGGACACAAAAGCCAAAGAAAGTTAGAGAAAAAAAAGAAAAGAAAATTTTCAATTTTCAACAGAAAATTGTTTGGATTGTGATTTGACTATTTGGCAGAGGTAAAGTCTGCTGGTTATCTGTTATTGTTGTCCTCATTTCCATATAAAAAGGTATGCATGCCCTTTAAGATATCCAGTCTGTTCCAGGGAGAGAAATCTTTTAAAGACAACAGCGTAATAAACCAATTTGTCTCAAAATCAATATGTTTTTAGAATCAGAGATTATACACAAGTATTATATTGCTTGCTTAGATATTATTGCAAGGCTCAGAGTCATTGAGGATGGACCATTTCCTCATAACTAGTAATTCACAGGGGAAAAATTCAGCAGGCTCCATTTACTGGCCAAAATAAAGGGATCTGAAGTTATCTCTCACACCAGAAATAGACATGGCATTTCTAACTGTGAAGAACATCACAGATACATTGCTATCTAAACATTCTAAGACCATGCTCCATCTACAGGCTTCCTGATAAATTAATAATAATAATAATAATAATGATAATGAGAAGGAAGAGGAGAAGGAGGAGGGGAGGAGGAGGAGGAGGAGGAGAAGGAGAAGAAGAAGAAGAAGAAGAAGAAGAAGAAGAAGAAGAAGAAGAAGAAGAAGAAGAAGAAGAAGAAGAAGAAGAAGAAGAAGAAGAAGAAGAAGAAGAAGAAGAAGACATCATACAGTTTTTATTAGGGAATTTCCTAAAGGCTTACAAGCAGTGGCCCAGTCAATCCAATAATTCTTGTTGACCAATGGAAGGTTGACAAATCCAGTAGCTTCTCAATTCATAAGGCTGAATTATTTGCCAGGCCTTCAGTATATGCAGAAATATGAAAAAAGGTAGACTGATATCAGAGAAAAAATGAAGTTGGTGAGAATGTGAGCAAGAATACACCAAAATTTCCTTGTTCTGTGTCATTTATATCGGCTGACCCCACAAATGATATCACGTTAAGAGGTCAATGTATGATGGTCATGGAACCATTTATCTTTCTTGGGAAATAAGCATCCCGTTGTTTATTTTTGGTACTTCCCAGCTTAAAATGGTTTGGGAAAGAGCTCTCAGAGTTAGTGGATAAATGGGACTCTGTTCCTAATTCTCCACAATTAAGAGGTTGAGTATCTGGGCTGTGATAGCTGCTGTAACAGTGCCAGTCTCTTTATGGCCAGAAGAAGAAAATTTGCATAGGACATTTTCTTAAAAATTCAATATAAAGGGATCAAAGAAATGTAGATGGGAAATGGCCTTGCTGAAAGTTGAGGTTTCCTTCAAGTACCATCAAGAGTAAGAGTTAAGTTGCAGAGAATTTTATCTCCATAAAAAAAAAATAAAAGAGAAATATTTCATCCTTAATGTTGTAAATATCTGTGTGTTTTTAGAAAGAAAGAAACAACAAAGTAATAAAATATATGGAATACTAGTTGGAAAGTAATAAATGCTGATATTTTATTCCAGAATAAGTAGCTAATTCATGAACAATTTCATGAGGAATTACATAGTTTAAATAGTTTTATTGGTTGTTTTATAAATGAATAAAAACAGTTTATTTGATAGTGTTATGCTTAGAATATTTATCAATACATTTTAAACTTATTTTTTTAAAAAGACATTATTAGAAATTCTTATTTTGGTAGAAACATAATTGGAAACTGCACACACACACACACACACACAAACATACACACATACACAGACACATACACACACACACCATATATATGTTACTATAAGATAGTTTAATACATGCAAATAATGTTGTTTTAAATGTCTTTAGAAGCTTTAATTAGGTTGGGGATTTAGTTCAGTGGTAGAGCGCTTGCCTAGGAAGCGCAAGGCCCTGGGTTCAGTCCCCAGCTCCAAAAAAAAGAACCAAAAAAAAAAAAAAGCTACTTAGAAGCTTTAATTAATTGAGAATGTAGTACAATGTATTTTGGTCATACACACTGTCATTCTCTACTTTTTTCACTTTTATTATATTTTAACTCTCCACTCATACTTCATTTCTATTGTTTCCACGTATCCTTCTCAACTTGTTTTGTTTCTTTCCTCAATGATTTCAGTTTGTAAACCTGACTTAAGAGTGGGGTTTATCATATAGTGTTGTATACTAAACAGAGATCACCACTAAATATTATTGGAAATATCCCAGTCACTAGCAAATATTAATAGCCAATCAATGAGTGATGAAATTTTATGTCCTAACTCCATGCTGGAATTTTGTCTTGCCTAATCTTACAAAAGTTCTGTGAATATTGTCATAAGCTGTGAGGTTATATGTGTTACTTCTATGTTGTAGACAGAGAACATTGTTTATTTGAAATTATTTACCACTTATTGTTTTTCTAATACTTCCACGTTCATTTTGAAAACGATGTCTGACCTTTGGGGGCACTATGCTATGTAGATGTCATTTGAGAGTAAATAAACCTCATTCTCTTAATTCTCTGCCTATTGACCTGGTGACACTCTTTGTGTTTATTTCAATCAGTACCGACAAATTTTCATGATGAAATTTTCTATGGGAACAGCGTTCAACAACTAGGAGGACGCTTACTCCTGTCTTCAGTTAGCAGAATAATATCATTAGGTTCTTCCCTAGTTCTTAGAGTTCTTGGCCCCATCAACAATGGTAGGCATGCATTTCATATCTTGAATTAGGTCCAACCAGAAAACTCTTGGTCATTCACATAACTTTTAAGCCACCTTTGCAGCAGTGGGTATATCTTGTCTGGACATTTGTTATTATATATTACCAGGATCACAACTGGGTGAGAATGATATACACATGTTATTCTTTTCTACAATGCATATCACCTTTTAATACTACAGAAAGCTAATCCATGGAAATGAGGATTATAGGTGAGTAATGGCTTGATTTCTCCATGTGACTCATATAGTGTTTTCAGCAAGATGGGTCTCACCATCAAGTTCTGGAAGTTAATCAAGTGTATTATCAACAGCTTGTTATGCTCTGGTCTATGAGAAGCAATTGGCCAGAAACTAAACATTTGACAAACCTATTCTTGATACAGTGTTTCTTATATGCTAGCATATGATGTGTAGTTTAGGCCTTATCTTCCCTCTTGTACAATAAGTATCAAAAATATAGAATTTTAATATATATTGAATTAATATAATATATGAAACAAATTAATACATACACATACACACACATATATATATGTATATATATATATATCTTCCATTTCAAAATGACTAAACATGATTTAAGAAACTGTAGAATATTTTCTAAAAAAAGTAATATTAAATAAGCATTTAAACAAATTTTAATAATGACTTTATTAAAAAATTACAGGTCCACAAGATCTGGATTATAAGCCAAATAATCTGGAGATTCCCATTATTTTAATTATCACCAGACATAAAATCAAGTCTTCTTAATTCTTTCTAAAGCACTGAACTAAGTTTTATTTCTATTTTATTATATATCAAACCTGTTTTTTCTTTCTGTGTAAAGTCCTATGAAAGAAAATTAAATGATATTAGCCTAATGTGTGCTGTAAGAATTGCTAGGAAAACTAGAATATGTACCAAAAGGGTTATTTTTACATTTTTAAATTTTAATGTCTTATATAGTTACCAAATTTGTGCAAGAAAAAAGGATTTGTGCAAAGAAAAAGTGAGAAAAACAATCTGAATTTTTATAGCTAACCAGACACAAGAAATATTTATTTATATAGAATCCTCAAAAAGAAAATAATTCAACAATGAGAGACAATCATATTTTGCAAAGCTGGCTAACACTGAGATTCGTGGCTTAAAATCCTTGGAACAAAGGACTAGAGAGGCACTTGACATAAATGGCTCACACATATCAATGCCTTCAGGGCTCAAGGAACACTAGGAAAGAGAAGATGTAAAGAGTGTAACAGATAAACTGTAGTGAGGAGGAACATAAAATGCCTTGTTGTGGGTATGGCGTAAATGCGGCACTCACAAACCCACAACAGCTAAGGCTCAATTTATAAACACTGCACAAGAGTGATCCAGTATGTGGGTACATATCAGTATATATTAAGTATACATGAGTGAGGGCCCCATGGGACCTCTCCTCATTCAGAGGTGGTAATGGCAGCTTATTGATATTATACAAAAGGCTATCTTTGTCTCCAGATTACAAAGGCAACTGTAAACTACTCCTGCTTGAGTGAATACTTCTAAGTGTGTCCTTATAAGTGGCCATGGTTAAACTCCTTAGGTCACAAAATAAAAGCAAAACAAAAAGACATGAGAGGAAAGGAGGGACTTGATGAGAGGAAGGGAAGAGAGGCTGCAAAGGTTTGGGAAAAAAGATAATAAATTGTTGAAAGATGAATGTTGCCATATGGAGAGTAGATTAAACACCACACCCACCACCACCACCACCACCACCACCATCATCATCATCCTCATCATCATAATTTTATAAAATTTATGAAGTGTTTTAAAAAAAACCAAAGACTAAGAACTCATATCAATGAGTAACTCATAAATACAAGTGTTAGACAATAACAAAAGCTATCAAAAATAGTTCCTTATATTTGCCATTTTATTGTGATTTAAAGGAGATAAACATTTATTGTCATATAGTGAACAAAATTAGCAAAGATGCATAATTAATAAAATAGTAAGCTGATTTTAATGATTTAAGTGCCTACAATGAAAAGCATTACTTATATGAGTTTATGTATACCTTTCTACACTTTTCTACATTAATAGTGATTCTTACATCAAGGAATACATCAAATATAGCATCTGTTATAGGTTGAATGATATCTGAATGAAAGGACACTCAGATATAAATTTCCGTAAAGCACTGAATTCTTCAAAGGACTACACAAAAAGACAATATATAATTTCTTCTCTTCCTCTTCATACAGACATTATTGCTGAATTTCTCTACTCACTGCTTTAATCAGTGCCATGATCTGGTTTATCAAAAAGTCAAATAATATTAGACTTCTTTTAACTTCTTTGACCTTTCTATGTGGTTTTGCAGCCATCAGCATTGAGCCTCTTTGTTTCTGAAGAATCTACATATTTAATAGCAAGGGATTTTCCTGTCGAAATATTTGCTCAGTCATCCACATCATTAAAACAGTTATTAGTTGAGGACAAAGTGAGCCACAGTACTCCCTGATCACCTTGAAGCAGCCTGCTGACTTGGAGGTTGTATCTGACATAATTCATCAAGGATTACTGATGTGGAATTAGTTTCCACAACGGAAATCTTTAGCACACATTTAGCAATAACCCAATTTAATGTTTAATAGGAAACTCCTTTTCAAACCAGTGCCCAAGAACAGCAGTTTTATGCCCAGTAAGAAAACAATGAAGTGCATTTTGAACACTGTGAAAAATCTGAAGGCAGAGAAAGATAAGAATATTGGGGTGGGGGGAAATCATTTATTTTATCTGCTTTTAAAAGACTAATTCTTATGCCCATCCATTCATCAAAACCCTGAAATCATATAGATGTTTAGATTTGTCTAAGTAGGCTACAGCATTTGACTCAAGAACTGGCATGGAGTAGGTCTGTTGCTAATGTTAATGCTTTTCTTTACCTTTTTCCTGTTATTGAACTCATACACAAATTTCATAAAACATGTATAGTTTTGTTTTATTCTTCGCTAATGTTAGTCTATTCATGTTACTTTTATTTTACTCACCAAGAGATTAGCTAGTATATTACTATCTCCATATCTGCCTTGCCATTTGCCAGGCATGGATTGTAGGAAAATTAAAATAATATACAAGGATTTCCATTAAACCATCATATGGCTTTGAAAGCCTAGATTTTCATACCAAGGAATTCACATTGCCGCAGAGTTCCTTTTGGTTTTTCAGTAGAGTTGTAATTATAGGCTGGGGTATGAAGCTTAAGCAAGTTAAATATTAGAGCTAAGAATTGGAAGTCTGCCTCAGGGAATGTCTCACTTGAACCTTGGCCAGCCCATCACAATATCACTTTTTATTTTACCCTTAATAAAAAAAAAATTAGAGCACTCTAGGATGGTGGAAGGAATTCTAACATCTCTGCTCTACTGCGCAGAATAGGAGCTTCATGTGCAGGTTGCCTTTCTACCATCTAGCTCTTAGGAAGCTCCGAACTACGGTGTCAGACTCTATGTTAAGTGTCATTTTCACTAGCGAAATTATGTTTTAACCAGAAGAAAGGAGGTCAAGAAGACCCAGAGCCCTTTTTATATTGAGGTTAAGTTCTCTTCAGTTCATTTTCTTTGTGTTAAATTTTACTCCTAGTTGTTTTTTTTTTTGTTTTTTTTTTTTTTTTATAACTTAACATGTGGAATGACTATGAGAAGTTGATCTTCCTTTCTGAATGCCATTATTTGAAACTTTGAATGGGCAAACATAGCAAATTTTATTATTATAAAGTTTCCTCTGTTATATGAGTGTTAGCTGAAACCGTCATCATGGTAAGCATAATTATCACATTTTTTTCTGAGTATTCTTTATTTTTACACATAATTTTGGGGGCTGGGTTTACTGAATTGAGTTCCAGGACAGACAGGATTACACAGTGAAAACAAAATAAATAAATGGATAAATAAAAACAAAAATAAAGATGATTTTGAAATATTGGAAAGGAAAAGGGTGCCCAAATAGTCAGAGAAAAGGTGACAATTGCTCTCTTTTGAACATGAGAAGCATAGCGATTACAATCATGATCACTATGGTTGCTAGCACCTGTTCATTACAAAACTGTGCCTATCCCTGCCAGATATGGATGTTCATATGGCTATATAACTTATATTCAGGAAGAGTGGCCATTATCCTGAGCTGTGTACACTACAGGTGATCCAATAGATAGTTCACATAGTCACATAAAAGTGCTTGGTTTAAACTTAGTGGTAGAAAATAAAACAATATTCAGAACAAAGAGAGTGGATTTGTGTGTGGGATGGGATGTGGGAGGGAAGGGGAGGGAATAAGAGAAGGAAGTAGGAGGAAGATAAGAGGAGATATTGAGAGTGATCAGAAAGGTGGAAATTAAACGTGACAGTGACCACCAGCATCCTCCGGACACCTGGCTGCTCCTAGGACCCTGAGAGATCCATGAATGCTGTTCTAGGGAGGTGCAGTGGCAGAGGATAAACCTGCAGAACACCAAGTATCTCCAGAGCAACAAAACAAAACACAAAACAAAAAAAAGTCAGGTCTTCTGGAGAGATGATTACCTAGAATTTTGTAAAACAAATGGCAGAAGGGAGCATATTCAGAAAATGAAAGAAGAGGAATGCTGGGGTGACAGACTAGCAAGTACAGCCACAGTCTGCCTCAACAGCCACAGCCTGCCTCACACCATCACCACCTGCTAGGCTAATCCTCCCACTTAATCACTGGGATGGAGCCACAGCTGCTATTGCTGTGCTGCTGGGGAAAGAAGAGTTACAGGGCTTCTGTGCTGCCCCTGGGCTGTAAACATGGCTGGTAGCATCTTAGGCACCCATAGTGCAGGATGGTGTACAGTAACCTGGAGCCAAGAATTCTTGTGCTTGTGTTGGAGACCAGGTTGATATCTGTAAATAACAGTGTTGATGACTGTGATACATGCTGTTCCGGTAGCCATTTTGGTGTCCACAATCTGTGCTACAGTCCGAGATCCCATGGAAGTATTTGATCTGTGTACCACCAGGTGCTATGAGCATTGAAGCTTTTTTTTTCCAGAGGTATTAATGACTGCAGACTCAGACCAAGAATGAGACAATGAAGGTTTTTTTGACAATCTCTTTGCCACCACCCAACATAAAGAGGCAGTCCATACAGTAAGCTATTGAAGTGAGTTCTTAAAAACATTGTGATAAAGGTGCTGAAGAGTAGCTTTCGACAGTTAATGGCTTCTGGCAGAGGGTAAGGTCTCAGATTTCCTTAAGGGGCTGGCCACTGGGAGTTGGCCCATGTTCCAGTGAGTATATGGGCAACTCAAATTGGACTAGGTGTTGTGTTTGTTTAGTTTAGTTTTGTTTTTATTTGGGAGCATATGCATGGTGGGGGTGGACCTGGGAGAAATGAGATGTGAGTGTGATCAGAATACATTGTATGAAATTTCCATGCAAATAATAAATATTACATTGGAGAAAAGTGAAATAATTAGGATGAATAAATTTATATATAAAAGTGTTGATGATAATTTTAAATAGTAAAGAAAATAAACTGAGATCTGAGAAAATTGCAGGTAGTTTTTTTTATACATGACTTAGCATTTTAACATTTTATTAAGTAATTTTTCTTACACTGTTTTGATCATGTTTTTTCATCTTCTAATTACTATTACATCCTCCCAATATATCTGCACATCTAGTTTTAAGCTCTTTCTGTTTCTTTCTCTTTCAAAAAGAAAAATGAGTATCAAAGCAAATCAAGCAAATACACAAAGGCCTTAAGACAAAAGTCCCAACACACATTCCATAACAAACACAAAGAAACAGACAACAACAACAGAAAGAAAAAAAAACAAAACAAAAAGAGAAAACTGGAGTTCATTTTGTGTTTACCAATGACTCCTGGGCATGGAACCTTCCCTGGAGTAAGAGTGGTTGACATGCCCATTGACATTCCATTGTGAAAAAATATATTTCTCTTTGATAGCAGAAATTGAATATAAATAGATTATTGCCAAAAGTTAAGAACCCTTGTCAGTTTATCTAGTTCTGTTCTGGGATACAATCTGGTGAACCCATGAAGTCTGAAGTCCTATATGTGCTGCCTGTTTCTGTGAGAAGTTTGAATGAGAATGGCCCCCATGGCTTATATATTTCCTTAGTCAACATTTAGTGTCATTAGTTGAAGTATTAAAAGGAAGAACCTTGTAGGAGGAACTGTGTCACTGGGGTTGGCTTTGATGTTTTAAAAGCTCTTGTCAAGCCTGTTGAGTCAAATCTATCTCTCTGTTCTCCCACCATCTCTTTGTCTCTCTGTCTCTGTCCATCTCACTGTCTTTCCCTCTGTCCCTGTCTCTCCAAGTCTCTATCTCTGGTTCCCTGTCTCTGTCTCTGTCTCTGTCTCTCTGCTTGAGAATTGTTATGTAGCTCTCAGCTACTGTTCCAGTAATATACTTGCCACTCTGCTCCCTGCTGTGATCCTCAGAAATCGTGAGAGTCCCAGGTAATTTCACCCTTTTATGAGAGTATTTGTGGTATGTGTTCATAGCAAAAGAGCAGTGACTAAGATTAATGTTCACAAGCAGAGCTAAAGACCATGAAAAGGACTATCCATATTTTTACTTTATTCAGTAAATTTTCAAAACCATCATGACAATACATCCTGAAATTGGTTTAGGCAACATCTAAAAGAGGTAGAATGAAAATGATTTCAATAATCAAAAATAAACAAATATTTTCCTAATTTAAAATTGTCAATGGAGCAATATGCATTTGGAACACTCTGAGATATAAGCATGTTGTAATTATACTTTCTTAAATGAGTAATTGCACTTTCTTAAATGTAATCTATAGCAGATTTTGGATATTGAATACCTCATAGTAAATCAGTGTTCTTTCTTGTTGAAAGCTACACCATATTGTATCTTTTTACTTCTTGAATCAATTATTTACTACAGCCACTGTGATTCAAACTTTAATTTATTTTTTATTTGTTTATTTAGTTATTTTGCACTCCAGATTTTATTCTCCTCCTCGTCCATCCTCTGACATTTCCACATCCCATACCTCCTCACTGCCCCACACTGTCTCCATGAGACTGTCCCCACCACACTCACCCCATCAGACCTCTAAACTCCCTGGGACTTCCAGTTTCTTGAGGGTTAGGTGCATCTCCACTGACTGAACCCAGACCAGGGAGTCCTCTGCTGTATATGTGTTGGGGGCCTCATCTCAGCTGGGGTATGCTGCCTGGTTGGTGATTCAGTGTCTGAGAGATCTGGAGGGTCCAGTTTAATTGAGACTGCTGGTCCTCTTACAGGTGTTGTAGTTTGCCCTGAAGTTATCTGTATTTTGATGTTAATTCCACTGCCCCAAGGACAGCTGCCTAGTCTTGTACTCAGGAATCAGGTGACTTCACCAGAATCTCCCCTTTGAGTTTGTAAAGTACAGGAGAGAGGCAGGTACAGGATAGAAGGAGGCCTGTCATTGGAGGAGAAGGAAGGAAGGGCGGGAGAGAAGTTTGAAGGAAGAGGAGGAGACAGAAAAGTAAGGAGAAGAGATAGGAGGGAGAGAGAAGCCATGACAGGTGATGTTAAGATCCTTCTCTGTGTATTTACAGGTTGTTATTAATGTTCCTAAGGGATGGATGGTACCGGACTGTGTATGTTTAACTGGGCAATTATATCTTATCAATTGGATCTAAGATTATTGTGTTGTGTGTTCTTTTTATGTGAGGGTTTGAGTGTAGGAAAGTGTACGGCTGGGATGTGTTTCTGCCAAAATATCTAGCAGATATCTTGGGGCACCACGGTGCAGGACCTAGTGGGGTAAAAGACCACTATACTTTTTTTTTTTATTTTTATATTTTTACAACATCATACAAGATTACGCTCCTCCTTCAGGTTTTCCCTAATTAAACCACAGGGTTCAGCAGCTTCTGTTCATTTGTTGGGTGCAAATATCTGCATCTGAGTCAGCTATTTGTTGGGTCCTTTGGAGGACAGTCATTATAGTACCCTTTTTGTAAGCACTCCATAGCCTCAATAATGATGTCAGGTCTTTGGGCCTTCCCTTAAGCTGGATCCCAATTTGGGTCTTTCACTGGACCTTTGTTTCCTCAGTCTCTTCTCCGTTTCCATACCTGTAGTTCTTTCAGAAAGGAACTATTATGGGTCAGAGTTTTGACTGTGGGATAGCAACCCTATTCCTCACTTGATGTCCTGTCTTTCTGCTGTATGTAAGCTCTACAAGTTCCCTCTCCTCATTATAGGGTATTTCATCTATCACCCTCACCCACTTCGAGTCCTGAAAGTCTCACCTCCCAGGTCTTCGGTACATTCTGGAAGGTCCTCTCAATCTTTTATCTCCAGAGGTTGCCTGTTTCTGTTCTTTCTGCTGGCCCTCAGTCCCTTTCTATCACCCAATACCAGATCATATTCCCCTATCTCTTCTTCCCTCTATCCCCTTTCCCTCCCAGGTCCCTGCTTCGATCACCCTCTTGTGGTTGTTTCCTTTTTCCTCTCAAATGGGACTGAGGTATCCTCACTTGGGCCCTTCAGCTTGTTGACCTTTAGACTGTATCTTGGTTGGTTATTCTGTCCTGTTTCTTTTTTTTTTTTTTTGCTAACATCCCCTTATTAGTGAGTACATAACTTGCTTGTCCTTTTGGGTCTGAGCTTTCTCACTCAGGATAATATTTTCTAGTTCTATCCATTTGCCTGCAAGACTCAGGATGTTATCCTTAATAGCTGAGTAGTATTCCATTGTGTAAATAAACCACATTTTTTGTTTCTATTCTTCTGTCATGGGTCATCTGGATTGTTTCAACCTTCTGACTATCACAAATAAGTCTGCTATGAACAAAGTGGAACATGTGCCCTTGTGGCATGGTGTGGATTTTTTTGGGTATATTCCCAAAAGTTGTATTGCTGGGTCTTTAGGTAGATCTATTTCCAATTTTCTGAGGAACCTCCAAATTGATTTCCAGATTGGTTGTATCAGTATAAAATTCCTCCAGCAATGAAGGAGTGTTTTTTTTTTTCTCCACATCCTTGCCAACATTTATTGTTACCTGAGGTTTTGATCTTAGCCATTCTGATTTTTGTAAGGTAGAATCTCAGAGTCGTTTGGATTTGCATTTTTCTGATAACTAAGGACTTTGAATATTTTTTAGGTGCTTCTCAGCCATTCGAGATTCTTCTGTTGTGAATTCTGTTGTGGTTTAGTTCTATACAGATTTTTTTTTTATTGTTTGTTTGGTTTTTTGGTAATTAGCTTCTTGAGCTCTTTGTATATTTTGGATATTAACCCTCTATCAGATGTGGAGTTAGTGAAGATGTTTTTCCCAATCTCTAGCCTTTTTAATTTTTTTAAGCAAAAGGCTATTTGGTAGAAAAATGAAATATTTTTATCATTCTTGTTTTTAGAAAATTAATTTGTAATAAATTATAAACAGTGGTGGAACTTTTATGAGTATTGTGGTCAAATGTAGTCACTACTGTCCATTAACTAAATGCATGAACTGTTAATGAAAACTTCTAAATACCTCACTCTATTTACAACGTTTCTTCTCAGAAGGTGTAAGAATTTTAAGACATTTTTTAAGAGTCTTCGAAATGTCAATTTGTAGTTTATTGAACACCTTCACCACTTAAGTGATCCTGAAACCAGCTGTTCATGGTAATAACTTTAATTTTTATAGGTTTTGTGGACCAGGTATCTACATACTCATTTTCAGTTTGCTATACTTCATCTAAAATGCATAAACTCCGGTTATTATATCCTGAAATGTATCCATTATAAAATGACAAGATAAAAATGGAGAGCAAATTATAAAAACAATCCAAAATGAAAATAATGTTCTCTTGACATTTTTAATATAACCCAAGTGGCAGAACTTATCAATCTTATGTCAAGTGATATATTAGGGAATATTTAGTTAACCAATGTAATCTTGTTGGATAGACATCATAACTCAGCATTCATCAAATTGCTGTAAAGAAAACTGATCTTTTCAGCTATGTAGCTAACTATAGAATATATAGTTTATTTGTCTTGTGATCTAATTCCACAATAACTTTAAGAAATAGTTTAGGGCTACTTGTCTCAAGTCAATTTTAATGTCATGTGATGCTTTATTATGTTTTTTGAATAAAATATTATTGAGCAACAGATGTCTAAATGTAAAAGTTTATTTTGAAAGTCAATTATACCACAGGCAAAGCAAAGTACAGATAAAAAAATCACAAAATGATGTTTTTTAAAATTTTTTATTAGATATATTTCTTTACTTACATTTCAAAGGTTATTCCCCTTCCCAGTTTCCTGTCCGAGCCCCCATTCCCTCCCCTCATCCTCCTGCATACTGGTATTCCCCCTATTATAAACCTTATTGCCTTCCCATATTACCCTGCACTGGGGGGGCAGGGGTCAACCTTGGCAGGACCAAGGGCTTCCCCTTCCCTTGATGCCCCAATGAGGCTATTCTCTGTTACACATGCAGTTGGAGCCCTGGGTCAGTCCATATATAGTCTTTTGGTAGTGGTTTAGTCACTGGAAGCTCTGGTTGGTTGGCATTGTTCTTTTTATGGGGTTGCAAGCTCCTTCAACTCTTTCAATACTTCCTCTAAATCCCCCCAAGGGAGTCCTATTCTCATCTTGGTGCTAGCACTGACCTCTGTACTGAACATGCTCTGGATGTGTCTCTCAGAAGAGATCTATATCTGCTCCATTTCAGTATGCATTTTCTAGCTTCATCAATCTTATATAGTTTTGGTGGCTGTATATATATGTGACACATGTGGGTCAGGCTCTGAATGGCCATTCCTTTAGCCGCTGCTCTCAGCTTTGTTTCCATACCACTCCTATGGATATTTTCCCACCTTTTAAGAAGGAGTGGGAGCATCTGCATTTGGTCATCCTTCTTCTTCAGCTTCCTCTGGTCTGTGGATTGTATCTTGGGTAATTTCACATTTTGGGCTAATATCCACTTACATACCAAGTGTGTTTTTCTGTGACTGAGTAACCTCACTCAGGATGATATTTTCTACTTCATTCCATTCGCCTATGAATTTCATGAAGTCATTGTTTTTGATAGCTGAGTAGTATTCCATTGTATAGATGTACCACATTTTGAATCCATTCTTCCGTTGAATGGCATCTGGGTTCTTTCCAGCTTCTGGCTATTATAAATAAGGCTGCTATGAAAATAGTGGAGCATGTGTCTTTGTTGTATGTTGGAGCATCTTTTGGGTATATGACCAAGAGAGGTGGAGCCAGGTCCTCAGTTAGTGGAATGTCCATTTTCTGAGGAACCTCCAGATTGATTTCCAGAATGGTTGTACCAGTCTGCAATCCCACCAGCAATGGAGGAGTGTTCCTCTTTCTCCACATCCTCGCCAGCATTTGCTATCACCTGAGTTTTATCTTACCATTCTGACTGGTGTGAGGTGGAATCTCAGGATTGCTTTGATTTGCATTTCCCTGTTGAGTAAAGATGTGAATGCCATTCGGCATTTCACAGCTGTGAATTCTTTGTTTAGCTCTGAACCCCATTTTTAATAGGGTTATATGGCTCTCTGGAGTCTAGCTTCTTGATTTCTTTGTATATTTTGGATATGAGCCCTCTATCAGATGTAGGATTGGTAAAGATCTTTTCCCAATCTGTTGGTTGCTGTATTGTCCTAATGACAGTGTCTTTACCTTTACAAAACCTTTGCAGTTTTATGAGCCCCATTTGTCAATTCTTGGTCTTAGAGCATAAACCATTGAAGTTTTGCTCAGGAAATTTTCCCCAGTGCCCAAGTGTTCATGACACTTCCCCACTTTTTCCTCTATTAGTTTGAGTGTATCTCTTTGATGTGGAGGTTCTTGATCCACTTGGACTTAAGCTTTTTTCAGGGTGATAAGAATGGTTCAATCTGCATTCTTCTACATGCTGACCTTCAGTTGAACCAGCATAATTTGTTGAAAATGCTATCTTTCTTCCATTGATTGGTTTTACCTCCTTTGTCAAAGATAAAATGACTATAGTTGTATGGGTTCATTTCTGGTCTTCAATTCTATTCTACTGATCTATCTGTCTGTCTCTGTACCAATACCATACAGTTTTTATGACTATTGTTCTGTAATACTGCTTGAAGTCAGGGTTAGTGATTCCCTCAGAAGTTCTTTTATATTTGAATATAGTTTCACTATCCTGGGTTTTTTGTTATTCCAAAGGATTGTGCAAACTGCTCTTTCTATCTCTATAAAGAATTGAGTTAGGAATTTTGATGGGGATTGCATTGAATCTATACATTACTTTTGGCAAAATGGCCATCTTTACTATATTAATCCTGACAATCCATGAGCATGGAAGATCTTTCCATCTTCTGAGGTCTTCCTCAATTTCTTTTTTCAGAGATTTGAAGTTCTTGTCATACAGAACTTTTACTTGCTTGGTTAAAATCACACCAAGATATTTTATGTTATTTGGGACTATTGTGAAGGGTGTTGTTTCCTTAATTTCTTTCTCAGCCTGTTTATGCTTTGAGTAGAAGAAGGCTACTGATTTGTTTGAGTTAATTTTATACCCCGACACTTTGATGAAGGTGTTTATCAGGTTAAGTAGTTCTCTGGCGGAACTATTGGGGTTGTTTAAGTACACTATCATATCATCTGTAAATAGTGATATTTTGATTTATTCCCTTCCAATTTGTATCCCTTTGACCTCCTTTCACTGTCTGATAGCTCTGGCTAGGATTTTGAGTACTATATTGAATAAGTAGCAGAAGAGTGGGCAGCCTTGTCTAGTCCCTGATTTTAGTGGGATTGTTTCAAGTTTCTCTCCATTTATTTTGAGATTAGCTATAGGTTTGCTGTATATTGCTTTTACTATGTTTAGATATGAGCCTTGAATTCCTGATCTTTTCAGGACTTTTATCATGAAGTCAAATGCTTTCTCAGCTTCTAATGAAATGACCATGTGGTTTTTATCTTTGAGTTTGTTTATATAGTGGGTTATATAGTGGGTTCCTGCATCCCTGGGATGAAGCCGACTTGATCATGATGGATAATCATTTTGATGTGTTCTTGGATTTGGTTTGCAAGAATTTTATTGAGTATTTTTGTGTCAATTCAAAGTTCTCTTTCTTTGTTGGGTCTTTGTATGGTTTCAGTATAAGAGTAATTGTGGCTTCATAGAAGGAATTCAGTAGTGATTCCTGTTTCAATTTTGTGGAATAGTTTGGATAGTATTGGTATGAGGTCTTCTATGAAGGTCTGATAGAATTCTGTCCTGAACCCATCTGTACCTGGACTCTTTTTTGGTTGGGAGACCTTTAATGACTGCTTTATTTCTTTTAGGAGTTAAGGGGTTGTTTAGATAGTTTATTTGTTCCCGATTTAACTTTGGTACCTGGTTCCTGTCAAGAAAATTGTCCATTTACTCCAGATTTTCCAATTTTGTTGAATATAAGCTTTTGTTGTAGGCTGTGATGATTTTTTTTTAATTTCTTCAGATTATGTTGTTATGTCTCCCTTTACATTTCTGATTTTGTTAATTTGGATACACTCTCTGTGACCTCTGGTTAGTCTGGCTAAATGTTTATCTATCTTGTTGATTTTCTCAAAGAACTAACTCCTGGTCTTGTTAATTCTTTGTATAGTCCTTTTTGTTTCTACTTGGTTGATTTCAGATCTGAATTTGATTATTTCCTGCCTTCTACTTCTCTTGGTCCTATTTATTTCTTTTTGTTCTAGAGCTTTTAGGTGTGTTGTCAAACTGCTGACATATGCTCTCTCCTGTTTCTTTTTGCAGGCACTCAGAGCTATGAGTTTTCCTCTTTGTACTGCTTTCATTTTGTCCCATAAGTTTGGGAATGTCGTATATGCATTTTCATTAAATTCTAAGAAGTCTTTAACTTCTTTCTTTATTTCTTCCTTGACCAAGTTGTTATTGAGTAGAGCATTGTTCAACTTCCATGTATATGTGGGATTTCTATAATTATTGTTGTTATTGAAAATCAGTCTTAGTGCATGGTGATCTGATAGGATGCATGGGATTACTTCTATCTTCCTGTATCTGTTGAGGCCTATTTTGTGAACAGTTATATGGTCAATTTTGGAGAAGGTTCCATGAGGTCCTGAGAAGAGAAGTTATATCCTTTTATTTTAGGATGGAATGTTCTATAATTATCTGTTAAATCCATTTGGTTCATAACTTCTGTTAGTTTCTCTATGTCTCTTTAATTTCTGTTTCATCTTGGTAGATTTTTCCTTTGATGAATATGAAGTGTCCTTCTGTATCTTTTTTAGTGACTTTTGGTTCAAAGTCAATTTTATTTGATATTAGGATGGCAACTCCAGCTTGTTTCTTCGGCTATTTGCTTGGAAAGTTGTTTTCCAGCCATTTACTCTGAGGTAGTATCGGTCTTTGTCTCTGAGGTGTGTTTCACGCATGCAGCAGAATGCTGAGTTCTCTTTACATATTCAGTCTGTTAGTCTATGTCTTTTTATCAGGGAATTGAGTTCCTTGATGTTGAGAAATATTAATTCATAACTCTAAGAAATAAATTTAAGAATTGTCAAAAATATAAAAATGGACAATAGCTAGTTTGGAACTAGTGAATATAGAACACTAAAATGGTCTCACTAATGTACTTCTGAAAATGTACTAGAAAGTCTGAAAGCAGTTCATGATATAAGAAGAAAGAAGAAGGAAAAGTCTACAAGGACTCAATTTGCAGAATGGAGATGTTGTAAGAGATGTTCTTTTCTGAGTTTCAATTTAACAATATTTTAAAATATGCCCTTAAAATGTATGACATACATGTACTTAAAGTAATAATTCTAATTGTGTAGGTTGAAATTTAATGCAATGAAACATTTAAAAATGACTCTACAAACTACACACATCTCCATTTCTGAGTCATTGGAATTATGTTACTATGTATTCATTTCTATTCATTCAATCAATTTTTTTCTGTTTTTGCAAACAGAACTCCAGGGTTCTTTCTACCCAAGTTTTGCTTATTGCTATTGCCTCTTATTTGCTAATTAATAATATTATTTGCAGTTGAATATCTTTTCTGTACTTCATATTAATCCAATGCAAACATGGTGACATTTTATAATGACTTATGTAAGCGTATTGTTTTAATAATCAAATAAATATGATATATGTTTTTGAATCTTTTAATAATTGGAATACTAGTTTAGAAGTAATATAGCCCATACAATTTCCAAAACTTCCTTTAATTGTTTGATCATTCCATACTTCAAAATATATGCTCATAGTATGTGTGTATTTAAACAAAGATTTTTTTGTGGGGTTTGTTGGATTTTTATTGAATATTTTATATATTTACACTTCAAATATTATTCCTTTCCCCATTCTCCCATACCCCATCTCCCCCCTTTTTTTATGAAGATGCTCCCATTTCCAACCACCCATTCCAACGTCAACGCATGGCATTTCCCTAAATTTTTCTTTAAAAAAAATACTTATTATTCTATACCTTACGTAACCTCTTATGTGAGTGTAAGATAGGCCAACCAATTAAGAATATCATTTAACATGTAATTTTAAGGATGATAACTTGCAAAGACATCAAAATTTTCATAAAGATAATATTCCAATTGTATCATATATGCAGGTTTTTATAACCTCTTCTCAAGAAAATAATAATTTTGTATACCCTTCTGCTTTAAAATATCAATCAATAAAAAACTGCACACCTTGCATCCCAAGTTCATTAAATATATTTTATTCAAAAGGTAAATGATTGGAAATGGTACAACAGATGATTCTTTATTGAAATCTAGAAAGGCATGCTTCACTCCTGGTATTTCCTGTATTGATATATCATGAAATAATTTATTCTGCTTATAGCTGATGGTTTAAATACCATCACAGTGTTTTTTCATCAATTCACATAGACTTCTTGTGATTAGGTAGATTATTCCGTATCTTATCAGCTTCCCAATGCTATCATAAATTACCAAGAAAATGGTATATTTACTCATAGCTGTGGATGGCAATTTAGCATTTGTTGGAATTGTCACTGAGGATATAGAGCAGAAAGAATGACACTGGTGGTCATGTTCATCATTACTACCTGCATATCTTATGGCTCTGGAACAAAAGACTGAAATGAGAAGCTGGGACCCTACAGTTCCCTTCAGAGACAAATTCCTCCACTAACGAATTAAAGATATTAGGACAAATTTTCTCCTTTTCTGTTGAAAATAGATTTCTTTAATAAAATATATTCTTATTTGGGTTTACCTTGCCCAAACTCCAAAGTCCACCACACCTCCCCAAATCCAAATCCTTTCTCTCTCTCATTATAACCAGAGCTCTGAAAAAAGAAAAAGAAAATAAAGGCAAGTCAGAAAAGAGTAGAATAAAACAAATAAATGAATAAGCAAAAAACCAATCAACCAAACAAAACCAAATAATCTCTCTCTCTCTCTCTCTCTCTCTCTATCTATCTATCTATCTATCTATCTATCTATATATATATATATATATATATATATATATAGATCTCCAAATAAAAAGCCTAAGAACAAATGAAGAGTTACACATTTTCTCACTCCGGGATCTCAGTAAAACACAAAAAGGCCCCCTTTTTTAACCACAGAATATTCCAGCAATTATACTTAGGGACTAAACCTTTAGCACATAGAATTTTGGGGACAATGTATGTCAAGAATAGAGAATGCTGTCCTTAAAAACTAACAAGAAATAGAATAATTTATATCCTCAGCAGACTACCATGATAGGGAAAAATCTAAATGAGTACAGGCTTTATGTTCACGTCAGAGTAAATCTTTGTAGTTTTAGGTATTATGGCTCAAAACCTTCCTATGTTGAAGGGCTGCTTCCCTGCCTCTGAAAACATGGAGAGATGTTTGGATCATGAAACAGTTGTATTATCAAAGGACTAGAAGGCTGCTGAGTTCATAGCTGCTATATTAAGATATAGGGCTTAGGATGAGGAAACAAGCATTGGGAGTTGGGATTTCAAGGGTATATTTTGTTCCTGGCTCTTCCTCTCTCTTGGCTTTATGAAAGGTACAAAGTAGCCAGCATATTGTCACTCTCTTCTGGCAAGGTGTTTTGTTTTGCCACAGACTTAACTGCAATGGAGCCAAATACATGTAGTACTAATTCTGAAACTGTATTTTAAAGAATAGATCCTCTTCCTTTAAACTGAAAGTATGAATTTGAATTTTACAATAGTATAAAACTAATAAAAATAACTATATTTTAGAGATTTCATTTCTGTTTATTTAGGTAAACTATGTGTCCTTCACACAATTTAGACATTATTAGAGGTCTTGTTATTAGGCAAGGAATTATACAGAGTTGAGTATGAATAATTATTTTTCACACTTAGCTTAAGCTTTGGGATCAAAAAAAATTAAATTCTACATGATGATTTAATGTATTCTTGATTCCAGATACAATGCTAATGTTTGAATTGACAGTCTTCATAAGGACACCAGACATACTAATTATAACAAATTAATTTATACAATTAAAATAAATAAAACTGTCACTGTTACTAAATTACCCTAATTTGATGATTCGGTAAAAAAAAGTATTACACAGTTGAAATTAATTTACAAATTAACATCATGCTTTGAAGTTCTTAAACCTTATCTGATATAAATAAAATCCATGTAGATTATAATAAAATAAAGGACACAATGGACTTTCTTTTATTCATCTAATTTTAATGGAACCATGTATGTACACTTTAATTTAATTATACAAATTGTAAGTCCATTTAAGATGTTAGGTGTTTTCCACATTTTTAAAGTATGTATGTGCTATTATTAAGGAAACAAGACCTTCTAATGATTTCATAAATAAATGCACCAATCTTAATCTTTTTCTGACGGTGAGACTGAGTGTTGTTTGCTGTACTCCTCACATTACAAGGATTTCATAGACAGAAAATAACTGAAACCCTAAGCACTGGTATATTGTAATTATGAACAGAAAACATCTTTCCTGAACAAGTAGAAGCTTTATAGTTTAATTGTATTTACACTGATGAGTACTCACAAAGAAAAGTCAATTTGTTGAAGCTTATTTCATTGCTAGTGAAACTCTATCATCCTTTATAAGGCTGGCACAAAATGCATAGCTTATCTCCCAAGTTCCTTGAATATATTTTATAATATTCTGTGGTGTTATTTGGTTTTAGATGAGTTTGCTAGTTGAATTTTCAAAATGCTTCCATAAAGCAGGAAATATTATCTTCTAATATTTACTCATAATCTCATTTATTATAATGTCAAAACAAAAGGGCATGAAATGAATATAAATTTCCAATTTTTCTGAGGTTCTTCGTGTTTAAGTCTCAAAGTTTTAGAGGAATATTTGCAAACCCTTGGTTTATAACATTGATTATTTTATCTTCCAATTTAATTAAACCATTAAATTTTCCTTGGGATGGTTGCTGAGGCAAGTTAAAATGTTCTGTTCATTAGCTATCTAATGGATACCTGGATGGTCAGAACGCATATCTAATATGCTCATGAAGAAAAGACAAAGCAACACCCAGCATTGATTCTTTTGCTGCCCAGAAATACTTTCTGAGAAAGATAGCTTAAGAGCAGGAAAGATTTATTTTCCTTGTGGTTTCAGATGTCTCCGTCCATAGAGACTCCATTTTCTAGCTGTGTGTTTGTTGTGTTTTAGTGCAATGTCAAGCTGATAAATCATGATAGAAGTTTGTGGTAGAAGGAAATAGTTCAGCTTCTGGACGACAGGAAACAAGGAGGGAGTGTGGTGGTCACTGTGGAGCTCAAAGTCTTGTGCAGAGTGACCAACACACTATTCTCCCCCACATTTCGATGTTTCCACTTTCCTCCTTGATGACACTGGGGTAAGTCTTCAAAAATTAACTCTTGAAGTGCAGGACAGATCTCAAAGCAATGCTTTCTGACCCATCAAGTAATTAATCAATTAAAGAGAGTTGGAGTATACTCCACCATCAACATTTCATTTTATATAAAACTGCATATTTTTTTTAGTTTGCATACTTTTAACTTCAGAACAAAATAAAACCAACAAAAAATCCACAATACCCAACACCCAACCCTGCTATTCTGTGGGAGGGAATCTTCCTGCCTTAGTACAGGACAGAAGAGATTCTTGTAGACATGAGCAGAGAGACTAGTTGGTCAGGGCCAGTCAAGGTTGCTGGGGGAGCCACAAGAATACTACAGAGATGGCATGGGCTTCCCAAGAGCCTTCAATAAACTTCTTCCATGCGAGAGGCATCCTCATCAAACCCCAGTGGGAGGATCTTATCAGGAACAGCGGCACTGTAATCTTCTACAGTGACCTCATCTTCATCAATGCCCAGGCCCACTTTAATCATGTGGCAGATGTGGTTGGAGTGGGTTTGGGGATCTTCAAGTGAGAAGCCAGTGGAAAGCAGAGCAGTTTCTAAGAGCAGCACCAACAGGTCCTTAACAGCTTTGTCATTTTTGTCTGCCTCAGCCTTCTGCTACAGCGTCGCTACAATGGTTTGGTCAGGGTTGATCTCTAGGTGCTTCGTGGGTCCATTGTAGAGGTGTCTCATAGTGCCGGGTCCTTCATGATCTGTTCCATGTTGGCTGTCCAGCCATAAGTGCTTGTCATGATGATGCAGCAGGGTGAAGACACAAGCCTATTGAAGATTGTCACTTTTTCAACCTTCTTGTCCAAGATCTCCTTCATGAGCTTGCAGGAATTATCAAACATTTTCTTGCTCTCCTCTATTGTCTTCTTCTCTTCCTCATCCTCTGGTAGCTCCAGGCCCTCCTTAGTCACTGAGACCAGGCTCTTTCCATCAAATTCCTTGAGATGCAGCATTCAGTACTCACCAATAGGCTCAGTCACGTACACCACCTCAACGCCCTGTTTCTGCACATGCTCCATAAAGGCAGGGGTGGCCACTTGCTCTTTGCTCTCACCAGTGAAATAGTAAATGGAGTTCTGTGTGTCCTTCATACGCAACACATACTCTGACAGGGAAGTTACCTCTTCTCTGGACTAAGAGGTCTGATAGTGAAAGAGCTCACAGAGGCATTGATGATTAATGGAATCTTCAAGGATCCTAAGCTTTATGTTCTTGGAGAACACCACATAAAATGTCTTATAATTATCTTTATTTTAAGCCAACTCAGAGAAGAGCTCAAGGCTTTAGTAGTGTGGTTTCCTACATTAAATTATGTATATGGTGAAATATTTTTGCATGATGCATACATGGAACTCAGAGGACAAACTGTGGAAGTCTTCCTTTTCACAATGTGGATTTCTGAGATCAAACTTGAGTTGCTAAGCTAGGTAGCTTCAGGTTTGCTGGCAGAATTGTAAAGGTTCAACCATAGTGTTTGGTAAGTACTCATGGAAAATGTAGCATAAGTGTTTTAAGAAGATGCACACAGAAAATATGTCCTGAAAACACATTGCTCCAAAAACATTGAAAAATCGTATTCCTTCACCAAGTTATTTACAACCAAAAATAAGTTTAATACACAGACTAGGGAAGATGTTTGGACACAAGACACATGAACACACATATATATACAGAGATGCATTTATAAATACATAGATTCACACAAAAATATATAAATGTATACATACACATATATATGTATATATAGTATGCATACAAATTATATAAGCACACATACAGACATGTACATATAGATACAAAATGTATGTGTGTATGTGTGTGTTTGTGTATTCAATTAAGAGGTCTATTTGAGAGGCTGTGCCTCCTAATGAAGAAACGGTTGGCTCATTTAAGACTTTAAGACAAGTCATCTTGAAGAATAATATTTGCTCATAATATTGTATGTCTTGCATTTTTAAGTATGTGACAAAGAATAAAGGGTATTTTGAGTGCAATATATTTTATCCATTTGTGAAAAAGAGTTAGTTTGTGTCATTGGAAAGTAGTTAGTTGGGGCTGTCATGGCCTAGAATTAGTAAATTTCAAAGCAAACTTTATTTTTTATTTATTTCTATTTATCACCCTCTACCCCATATCTTAGATAAGATATTCACTTAACCTGATATCTCATATATTTATTTACCTAAAATGTAAAAGGCAGCCCAGTGGCCTAGTGGGTAGAGTTACTTGTTTAAATGTCTAAGGACCTGAGTATAACTTCTGTGTCCTACAAGGAGAAGGAGAAAAATGACTTGCAAAAGTTTTTGTTTGAGGACACATGT
Organism: Rattus rattus; assembly: GCF_011064425.1. Taxonomy (NCBI): domain Eukaryota; kingdom Metazoa; phylum Chordata; class Mammalia; order Rodentia; family Muridae; genus Rattus; species Rattus rattus. Next base: position 160,303,897 of record NC_046156.1, read on the forward strand.
ACCATTATGGTCACTATAGGAGTACATACATGCACACACAGAGACACACAGAGACATGAACAAATTATTAAAAACAATATTTTATGTTTTCTTTCCTTTGAACTTCCTGTAAAACCTCATAGATAATGAAATCTCCATATTCATTTTTTTCTCTGGTAACAGAGTTTAGATATTTTACTCTGGTAACAGAGTTAGAGTTGATAAAGAAGAAATGCTATTGCCTTAAACAAGTCTTTAACAAGGACAAAAATCATACTGAAATACTACAAGAAATGAAATATCTAATATTCAAAATAAAAATATAAAGAGAAAATGTGTTTATAATAGATCGAAGTAGCAAACTTTTAATAAAATGTTTTTTGAAAGTCTTAATAAAAGTATAACAAACCTGAGTGTTCACAAAAATGTGAACAAGTTTGTTCTAACACCCAGTCTTCAGGATCTTGAGGTTGAATACCTAGTATCACCTGAACAACATCATCCTTTATACCATGGTTATCAGGAGGTCAATTGTAGCTTAACTAAATCTCACTTACTCTTGTCATTTACTTTTCATTTCATATGACTATAAAGAACTCAAATTATCTTTTGTCATCCAAAGAATCAAGGCAAATAAATAATAAAAAGAAAATCTGTATATAACTGAGACTGGGATTGCCCACCTAACTTTTATTATAGTTGTATTGTTTTAATAATTTTGTCATGTTAATCCATCACTGTGCTGGTGAGTTTTATAGCAACTAAAATAATCTAGTATTATTTCAGAAGACAGAACCTCAGATCTAGAACCTGAGGTCTAGTAAGGTATGGTAGTAGAAGATAAAGCAAGTACAACCACAAACTTGATATTCCTGGAATCATGCAACTTTTTTTCAGTTTACTATGTTCATTTTTTTCAGTATGTTCTGTCACAGATGTTCTTCTATTTCAGTTGTAGAACATCCAATTTATTGGCCTCTCTACCTTCTGTTAGTGGAACAGAGGCCTCCTGTGAATACTAACTCCTTATTTGCATAGACTACCGATAGCTCATTTCAGAATAGAACTCATGTTCCCACTATTTGAGATTAAACACAACCGAAGATTGGGATTCTGGCCCAAAGGAACTGAACCAATATTTCTGCATTTATATGCTGAGGCTTGCACATCAAAACTGCTCTTCATATGCTAGATCCTCCTGTCTGTCTTGTTAGGCTTTCGAGCTATTGTTCATATGGACAGTAAATATTTTAAATGTACTTTCATTTGTCAATGACTTAAAGCATTATATAGGTTAGCAAGGAAAGCATAGTTTAAAAGCTATAGGAATTACTATTTAAGTTTTTATGATTCAAATCTTTTCGTGTTGGAATAATTTGGCTGTAAGTTAGCAACTGCTAACATGTCTATATCTGCTCTGGTTGCCTTGAGCATAATAAGGATTATCAGTTTATCATCCAACTATAACATTCTCATGCCTTCATCATCATTTGAATATTTCATTTGAATACCATACAAAGGTATAGACCAGTCTTGGCTCTCAAAACATAGCCTCAGCCATGGCTAATTGAAATACCTAGTAGCAGATTTTTTGCTATCACAATATTAGGTGAACTCTATGTGTCCTTGCTCCAATTTCTAACTTGGAAAGGAGGTACACATTTTCTGGAACACTACTGGAATAAATCCTATGATTGTTGCTAAGAGTCAAGGCTGCCATTACTCTACTATGGGAGCCTCATGGAATGTGCTTAGTGCTAAAGTGGCAAAGTTGTGATTATTCTAAAACATGATTGTTAGTGTTCAAAAAAAATTACTCTTGGCAGCCCAAAAAGAGGAGCTGAATGAACAAACTATGAAAGAAATAAGGCAGCCTGTAGCTTGACATTTAAAATATAACTGGATATAGCAATTGCAGATCCTCCAGAGTCATAGTCCACTTGGTAGTGTTATCCTGCCCAAAGTGACAGTTGTCCATATTTAATGGTCCAAGCATGTTTGGCACATAGGTGAAAAGCAGTCTGTCATGTTTAGTGAGTAATGGGTAACAGTAAAGTCTCAGGTTCCAACTCAAATTACCAAGAACAATTACAGCAAAGGTAAACTGCCATTCTGTAGAGGTATTATAACATGGCTGCTTTGGCAAGGAAGCACATTCAAAGATCTTTTATGTCAATGTGATCTAGGAGGAATACAGAAATTCCCTTAGTATATACCTTTAATCTCTCTGGCAAGAATATGGATACATCTTTAATATTTTAGTCGAGAATATTGACACTGTTGGGGTAGAAATCTTGGCTTACATCCAGAAAGAACACACCAAATGCTTCCACATGGAGAGTTTTAATGAGAGAAGAAGAGCAGAAGAGGGGATACCAGTCATGAGCACATTGAGGGAAGGGGGGATGGGGAAAGAAGGGACAGAGGGGAAGAGCAGGGAAGAGAGCAAAGAGCAAGAGAGTGAGGAGGGGCCAAGCAGTCCCTTATACAGTGTCAGGCACAGCTGCTGCAAACAGGCAACCACGGGGCAGAGCATACCTGGCTGTTGCCAGGTATCTGTGGGGTGGAGCTTAGACACAATACCAATAGATGTGCCTTTAGCAATATATTTATTCTCCAACAATTGAGGTAAAGTTAGTTTGTAGAAGGAGGCAGCCATATTTCAAGGTGACAGCTCTTTCAGGAGCAAACAAAGTGACAAATCAGAGAAAGATTTGACCTAATGAGTTAGATAATCCCAACTCTCATGAGGAACATTCAGGAAAGTAAGGTGACTTAAGTTCAGCAAGAGAGATAAAATGAGTGTTTATGGTATGAGATGTCAGCTTTTACTATCTTACAGTTTTATAGAGACAGAATTATTCAGAAAATAAGAAGTCATAAGGAGATAAGAAGATATTATGAGAGTTAGTTTGAGGACAAACAGAACAATTCAGTGAGAAGCTGGGAGAAGCCAGTTTGAATCACTAAGCTTGGATAGGAGTTCTGCTGGAACAGCTGAGTTGAACCTGAAAGAGAGGGAATTAGCTAAAATATGATCAGTGCTATTAAGGTTCAGAGCATCCATGTTTGAAGGCCCCAGTTATCAAAATAATTTGATTGCTATGAAGATAACGGTCAAGGACCAAGGAAGAAAAATTTCAGTCTGCCTGAGAGCTGTGACATTGCTGGTAAGGGTCAAAGGCCTAATATATGTTTGTGTCACTTAATTGCCTAGGAAGTATAACAGTTTGGAGCATCATCTATTGTAAAATTTGAAGTCATCACTACTGTAACATTAGGGGTCATCATCACTGTAATCATAAGGGCATCACCTACTATGAAAAGGAAATAGAGCATCCCTCAGTCTAACAATAGGGCCACTGTCTCCTGTAACAAAAGATACCATAATCTACTGTCATAATGGGGCATCTCTTTCTGTTACAATAGTGATATCACAGTAGGAAACATCACCTACTGAAATAATAGAGGCACCCCCCCACTGTAAAAATAAGGAACTTCACTCACTATAACAATAGGCACACCACCTAGTATAACAGTAGAGGTTACCTATTGTAACAATAGAAGACACCACATACACTAACAGTAGAGTCATTGCCTACTATAACTATAGGGGGTATGGTTTCCTATAACAATAGGGAGCCTCAACACCTGTAATAATATGGGCATCACCTACTGTAACAATAGGGGTCCTTACCTACTAAAACAATAGGTGGTATCACCCTTTGTTCCTTCCAGTACCCTAGTGTGCTTCTTGCTGCAGAGAAAAGAGGAAAATCAAGGAAACCAGAAGCTCTCATTTGTAAAGATACTCCTTATTTCTCTTCTCTTTCTTTATAGGCAAAACAAAAGATCTGAGTCTGTTGATAGCTGAAATTCTCATGAAAAGTAGTAGGTTGAGAGAAGTTCATTAACTCTAGCCATAGCTCTAATTATCAAGAAAGAATGTGGTCTTCAATGCACTAAACCTCCAAAATTATATAATTCTTTCAGAACATATTAAGGAAAATATAAACATATCATTTAAATATAAATTTATCCAAAATGTAATTTTAGTGTAAATAATATTTATTTATAAGTTAGTTCTTCTTGATTCCATTTCCCATTTTTAAAGGTAACACATCACATTTTAGAGATCTTTTCAAAGTTTATAATAGGATATATTTTTGATGTTCGAAACAGGTTAAACTTCTGTTTTGTGAGAGACACTCTAGACAGTAAAATCAAAATATTTCTAAGGTGATATGAATATATAAGTCCATTTCATTATTTAAGATTAATGATCCATAGTAATGTCCTGGGAACTTCTATATAATTGAATTTTTTCATAAGGCAAACTAGTGCTGGATTCTGTGCATTTTCAGGAAGTGGCAACATAACACCCAAGGTTGACACCTTGGATCTAGATTGTACATTTTGTTCGGTACATATTCTTTCACACATAATGAAACTTAGTCAACAACAAGGATCAGTAGCCAAACTAGAGGGAGCCATGTATTTTATTTCTGTGACAATTCAACAGCACCTTAATATTTACCTTAATACGACCCTTAATATTTTTAAATATCTTTAGCAATTGGCTCATCTTAAAACTTACAATTCTTTTTTAACATAGCAATATGGCAATACAATAAATTTTTAAGCTATATGATTTTACATACATTTTCTATTATGTATCCGAGAATTAGTGTTAATGTATAGTTTGTAATGATTTAGATCTGCTCCCTTATTATCAACACAAGTTTCACAATTCTTTAATATCATAGATGTGCACATACATTTAAATATGTTACATATGCTGAGGAAGGGTATAGACTACAGAATGTATACTATGTCTTTAAAACAATTTTTCATGAATTTTTATGTATGTTAGTCCAAAGATCTTGTTAGAATAATAAAAGCTCATCTTCATTTCTTTTTAAAGTGAGTTTTCCAGTAATTAATATTTCTACATAGTTGAGTTTACATTTTCCCATATGTCCATTGAAAACGTTAGATACACTTAATCATCTTAATATATATCACATGGTATATAGGCTATATATTGAAGTCTGAGTACAAAGGAAAAAATATATATATGCACACACACACAAATATGGTCAAAAGTCACTCTGTACAGTGTATTTACTATCAAAATATTTGTGTTTATAGCACAAATGTAATAACAGTGAATGTTGGTGATACAATGAAAAAAATACTGAAGAATGTTGGCAGTACAAGCTAACACAAACGGTAAAAATCAGTACACAATGAGTGTGTATTGTAACAAACAGCTAACATTTTGTATGAATTCTACTGGTCATCTAATTGGTAGTTGTTGGAGATGGAGCTCAATCCTTATGTCCAAAATCAGCAGAAATAGCTGATCATATTTGAGATATTTCTGTGTTTGCATTTTGTGAGTTTCCAAGGCTCCTTACATAGATGTACTTTCACAGAAGTTTATTTATATCAACACATCACACAAGGAACCCAGGATTTACATGTATGTCCTTCCTGTGTGTTGATGTGAGATCACTTTTTCATAATGAGCATTATAGCAGGAATTAAGGTATCTATATTAGTTTTTTGGTTTTGCTGTTTTTATATTTTTTTTATTTTTTATTTGATAAATAGCATCTCTTTATTCTTTATAATTATCCAGCAATACAGATACTTATTATAAACTGTGTTTACAATAAGTTAAAGATGGCTAATTTTTACAAAGTTGCACATGAAAGCAGAGATTCAAGTACCATATTCTTGGAATAAGAAGAATATTGCTGTTTTATTGACAAATATGAATGGTGTTGGGCAAAGTGAAAAGCAAAAATTCTTTAGAAAAACCTTTACATGATATATTTTACCTGTACTGCATTTCAAATTGTTTTAAGAGGAAATTATTTTAAATTTCAATTCTATTCATTACTGTTGTGTTCATCTGTGTGCATAGTATGTGTGTGTTAGCACGTGTGTGTGTGTATGTGTGTGTGTGTGTGTGTATGTGTGTGTGTGTGCATGTGTGTGAGTGTGTGTGTATGTGTGAGTGTATGTGTATATTTGTGTGTGTATGTGTACAGGGGTATTTCATGTCATCTTGAAAGTGGAGATCAGAGAATAACTTCATAAAGTACATTCTTTCTTTCTACCTTTACTTGAAATCTGGGGATCAAATAAGTCTTCAGGCTCATTAGGCAAGCCTATTATGATGAAGTTGATCTTGTATTCTCTAAGAGACAAATTATTTGGTTTATAATTTCAAAAATCAAGTTACATGTTTTAGCTTTCCTTTTTTCAGATTAATGGTAAATTCCTGAATATGTTAATACTATATTAAACCATGTAAGTTATTCCATAGCTAAGGAACTAAATATATGAATTTTTATACTCAATAAAATAAAATAGTAAATAAAATAAAGTTGTTTTATAAAGCAATGAATCATGCAAGAACTGTCTTTTTAGTGCCTGCGAACTCCAATAATAGCCATACTTTGCTAATAGTTACAGGAAGTATAAAATTTCCCCATAATGAAACAGTCCCTGAAGTTTTGTACTAATGAATGAACCTTCTGTCTCTTATCACTTGAAAGAAAGCAGGACCAATGAAAACTTTTTTGGAGTTGTAATGCTATTAAATGAATTACTGAACTCAATTTTCATTTAATTCTATTCATTATTAAACTTTTTGATTTTTATTCCTGAGTTTTACAGCTATAAATGCTATTGTTTATCAACTCTATTCCATTCCAGTCAAGGTGACAGCTTACCATATTATTGTCCAGTTTCACAGAATTTTTTTCAAATCAAATGGATATTGACATATCACTTCTCCTTGCACCTATAGGTCCTGTAGTCATCACTGTAGACATATCTGCAAAAATCAGATTTATTCTTCACACTTTTCACAGTGAGGCTAAGAAAAAATGTTCTCATTTTCCTATACCTTTCTTTCTATTATACATTATAGTCATTTAGTGGAAACTATAATGTGAAACAAGATAGACAGACACTGCTCACAGGGAAGCAGAGGTTGGAAGCAGAGCCATGGTTGTGTTCATTCTGTCCATAGTATTAGGGGTTCAGATGCTTGACCCACTTGGATTTCTATAGATCATGCGATTTGCCATATGTAGTCTTGATATACTGTTGCAGTATAGTTAAAAAGAGACAGAAATGGTTCCTGGGAGTCCCCACTCCTCCGAGATCTGTGTCCTCTAGTTGTTTCCTTGTCAGCTGCTCTCATACACTATCCCCCTGGCGGGTTGTTACCATGACTGACACACACCACTTTAGCCCCAAACATTCTATAGTGTAGCACAGCTTCCTGTCACAGACTCTGTTCACACTCCCAATAATCCAGGGAAATCATGACTCAACAAACTATAACCCCAAAACCAGATTTATATATTAAGTACTCAATGTATAATATATCCACATGATAAACTTACAACCAATCGATAAGGATATAAACTGCCCTCCTAGATAAATTTGCCTAGAGAAATCCATCCCCACTATCTTAGCAATACAGGACCACCCGGATTTGGGTCATCCTTCTCTGTCTCCATTTTGATTCTCCCTCCTTCTCCTTCTCTCCCTCTCTACAAAAACGTTTTCCTGCCTTATTCTTTTACTGTCCAATCATGGCCTTAATCTAACTTGTGCCAGCTCTCACCTGCATAATGACATCAACCTATAATATGCTCAGTGTCTTTCAAAGTACTTTAACCAAACAAAGGTCAAGAAACAGAATTTGCTATATCAAGGGAAGGCTCCAAGCCTTGACACTATTATTGATGCTATGCTGTGCTCATAGACAGGATCCTTGCATTTCCACCCTAGGAGAAGTCCAACAAACAGCTGACTGAGAATAATGAAGATACTTACACTCAACCAATGGATTGAATCCGGGACCACTGTGATTGAATTAGAAAAAGGCTAGAAGAAGCTTCCAAAATCAGCAGAAATAACTAGTCATATTTGGGGTATTTCTGTGTTGGCATTTTGTGACGTTACAATGTTCCTTACAGAGATGTACTTTCAATAAGATTTATTTATATCAACATACAGCACAAGGAACCCAGAATTTATACCTACATCCTTCATGTGTGTTGGTGTGAGATCACTTTTACATAATGAGCATTTTAACAGAAATTTGGATATTTATTTTATTTCTTTTGATTTTACTGTTTTATTGACAAGTATGAATGGTGCTGGGTGAAATAAAAAAAAGAAACATTCTTTAGAAAAAATCCTACCATGATATATTTATTCCTACGCCATTTTAAATTGTTTTCAAAAGAAATTATTTTAAATTTCAATTCTATTCATTACTATTGTGTTTATTTGTGAGTATAGTATGTATGTATTTGCGTATGTGTGTGTATACTGTAGGAAGAGTGCAGTCTCAAGTAACCCAGACCTATAAGATCTCTCATACACTGAGGCACCAACCAGGCAGCATACAGGAGCTGATCTTAGGCCCCTGACACAGACCACTTTAGGCAGAGGAGCCTGGTCTGGTCTCAGAGGAGAAGATAGCCTAATCCCGGGAGACTTGAGGCCCCAGGTTAGGGCAAAGCCTGGTGAGGGAGGAACATACTCATGGAGACAGGGAGGAGGAGGAAAGAGATGAGGAACTGTGGGAGGGGTGAGCAGACGGAGGGCAATGAGTAGACTCTAAAAATAAAATAATAAAGGAAAAGAAAAGAGAAGTAAAGAAACAGGACGACAGTAAAAAACAAAACAAAAAACAAAATGAGCTTGCCAAGAGAAAGGGCCTCCACTAAGATACAGTTCTGTCAAACCTGCTATTTTAATTTTTACTTCATATCAGATGAATTAATTAGGAATAGATGTAAGGAATAAATGACAATAAATGTACAATGTTACAAAAAGACATTGTCAATGGAAATTTTTTATAGATTAGTATGGAAATCAGAAGATAACACATTTGACAGCACAAGTTGAAAAACACAATTAAGCCTTGGTAAAAATATAACAACTGGACAGTAGATTTATGATGAAGTAAAAACAACGTTACTTAGGAAAAAGCCATTCAGATTAAAAGAAATATAATATCAATTTTGAAGGAATACAATCAATTCATGGCTAAGTTATTCAATACCAGTGAGAAATAATTGAATTAGCTCAGGATGTAAAGTAGTCTGTATAATAGCAACTAATTTGAAATCTCAAAAATCCATTATCAGTTTAGTGCTGCTGAGATTACTGAAGATAAAGAGACAAAGTAGATAATGACCTAGCAAATACAAGCACAGCATGAAATACAATAGATTGCTTCCCTTTAAAAATCTATTAGAATGTTTTACATTTAGAGGTTGATAGGTATTAAATGCAATGTAATTATTACTTTTTATCAATCACTGTATGATAGTGATTATGTATATTATTTTAATAAAGTAATATCGATATAATTAGTGTGTAAAAGAGCATGGTTTTATGAAAAATATACACCAGGTCTCCACTTGTACTTGTTTTCTGGACTTTCTAAGTGGTTATAACAATTGCTAGCAATCAATAAACAAAAAGCAAGACGCACACTTTCAGTATTACTTTTTTGTCTTGGAGAACAATCACTACATATTACAAGTGTTCCATGGCATAATCAGAAAGTACACATGATCTAAAGAAAGTAAGTCTGTAAATTGTAGCTTGGTTACTATTTCCTTTATGGTTAATATCATCATATAAATTAATACGGAACCATATTTATCTTTCTGGGCCTAGATTAACTCTCTTAGCAAGATTTTTTTCTAGTTGTAACTATTTGTCTACAAAATTGAAGATGTCATTATTTAACAGCTGAATAATACTTCATGGTGTAAATATACCACACTTTCTATTCCCATTCCTCTGTTTAGGGACATCTAGGTTGTTCCCAATATTTGAATATCGTGAATAAAGTAACAATGAACATGCTGAGCAAGTCTCTGTGGTTGAATGTAGTGTCCTTTGGATATATGCACAAATTGATATAGCTGACACTCGAGGTAAATCAATTAACATCTAGCAGAGGAATGGCTACATTGATTTACACAGTGGCTGTATGGCTTGTAATGGATGAGTACTCCTCTTTCTCCACAGTATAAACTGTTGTTGTCTTAGTCATTCAGACAGATATAAAGTGGATTCTAAAGAGGATTTTGATTTTCATTCTAGCAGTGACTAAGGATCTTGAACATTAATCTAAATATTTCTCAGTCATTTAGATTTCCTTGTCTTGGCAACTCTCTTTTAGATCTATCTCCCAATTTAATGAGATTATTTAGATTCTTTTCATTTTTTCAGTTCTTTATACATATTTAGATGTTAATTCTCTAATGGATATCACTCTCAATATGATGTTAGGAAGGATTTTATGGATGAACTGGGGTAAGGGTAACAGGAGCAATAGGATCAATTAGAAGGGAGAGAATGTGGAGAGAGGCTGCCAGAATTAAGGAGCACTTGACAGGTAGGTGGTGCTAAAGGAGTCTCCAAAAATTGCAGGAGACTTAGACACAACTGACCATCTATTATCACCAAATGAAGCTTCCAGTATGGAGATTGACTTGCCTTACATTCAAGTGAGTTGTTTACTAAAGGGGTGCCATGGAAAGGCACAACTAATACAGACTGGTACAAAGAAAATAGGTCCCTCTCCACAAACAGTAGTCAAGGCCCCTTTGCTGAAGATACACTTACTCAACTCATTGAACATTGAGGAGTCAAGTGGTTCCCTACATAGGACCTTTAACCCTGTGTTTCAATATTTACTATGGGAAGGTACTCTGAAGGATGCAAAAGACAAAGGTACCCACTTATCCCTTTTATCTACAATGCTTGCCTGCAAGACATGATAGGTCAGTGGTGCCAAAAGCCTATGGGAAAAACTGACCAATATCTGACTTGACTTAACATTCATTCTATGAGATGGGAACCATACCTGGAAGTACTTGGAGTGGTCAAGAACCAAAGATAAGATATCCAAGAGTTCTATGGTTAATGCAAATACTACTGTCCTAAAAAAAGTATAGTAATAAAAACGAAGCTGTCAATTCTATTCCTTTGATACACCTGCCTGTCTCTGTACAAATAACATACAGCTTTTATTACTATTGCTGTGTAATACGTCTTGAGGTCCAGGATGGTGATTCCAGCAGAAGTTTTTATATTGTCAAGGATAGTTATTGCTACTCTGGGTATTTTGTTATTCCTAATGAATTTGCAAGTAGTTCTTTCTAACTATGAAGAATTGAGTTGGAATTTTGCTGGAGATTATGTTGAATTTGTATGTTGCTTTTGGCAAAATGGCCATTTTTTTTCTATATTAATCCTGCCAAACCATGAGAATGAGAGATCTTTACATCTTCTGAGATCTTCAATTTCTTACTTCAGAGACTTAATGTTCTTGTCATACAGATCGTTCACTTGCTTGGTTAGAGTCACACTGAGGTATTTTATATTATTTGGGACTCTCATGGGAGGTGTCATTTCCCTAATTTCTTTTATTTCTTCCATTTCTATTAATTCTTATTTACTCGGCCTGTTTATTCTTTGAGTAGAGGAAGGCTACTGATTTGTTTGAGTTAATTTTATACCCAGCCACTTGGCTTAAGTTGTTTATCAGTTATAGGACCAAAAAATGAACTCATAAACCTATGTTGACTTGATCTTTGACAAAGGAGCTAAAACTATTCAATGGAAAAAATGACAGCATTTTTTATTTTAATTTTATTTACTTATTTATTTATTTACTTATTTATTTATATTTACACTCCAGGTTTTATTCCCTCCTAGTCCACTTCCCATACCTCTTCCCCCTCAACCCTTGTGTCTCCATTAGGATGTCTCCACCTACCAACGCCATCAGACCTCTAAACTTCTGTGGCCTCCAATTTCTTGGGGGGTTAGGTACATTTTCCCTGACTGAACCCAGAACTGGGAGTCCTCTGCTATCTATATATGAGGGAAGCCTCACCTCAACTGGTGCATGCTGCCTGGTTTGTGATCCGGTGTATGAGAGATCTCAGGGGTCCAGGTTAATTGAGACTGTTCGTCCTCCTACAAGGTTGCCCTCCTTCTTAGCTTCTTCCTGCTTTTCCCAAATTCAACCAAAGGGGTCAGCAGCTTCTCTTCGTTGCTTGGGTACACATATCTGCATCTGATTCTTTCAAATGCTTGTTGGGTCTTTCGGAAGTCTGTCATGATAGGTCCCTTTGTGTGAATGTCCCATAACCTAAGTAATTGGGTACTCGGTCCTTTTTTTTTTCTTTTTCTTTTTCTGTTTTTGACTAATATCCACTTATTAGTGAGAGCATACCTTCATGTCATTTTCAGTCTGAGTGACCTTACTCAGGATGATATTTTCTAGTTCAATCCATTTGCCTACAAAGCTCAGAAGTTTTCCCATTCTCTTCTAAGAAAGCAATTTCAACAAATGTTCTGGTTCATCTGGAGGTCAGCATGTAGAAGAATGCAAATTGACCCATTCTTATCTCCTTGTACAAAGCTCAAGTCAAAGTGAATCGAAGATCTCTGCATAAAAGCAGATACACTGAAAGTAATAGAAGAGAAAGTGGGAAAGAGCCTTGATTACATAGGCATGGGTAAAAATTTTCTGAACAGAATACCAATGGCTTATGCTCTAAGATCAAGAATTGACAAATGAAATATCATTAATTTGCAAAGCTTTTGTAGGCAAAGACAACTGTCAATAAGACTAAACAACAACCAACAGATTGGGAAAATATCTTTACCAATCCTACATCTGATACAGGGCTAACATCTAATATGTACAAAGGAATCAAGAAGTTAGACTCCTGAGAATCAAAACCCTATTAAAAATGGGGTACAGAGCTAAATAAAGAATTCTCAACTGAGGAATATTGAATGGCAGAGAAGCACCTAAAGAAATGTTCAACATTCTTGGTTATCAGGGAAATGCAAATCAAAAGAACCCTGAGATTCTACTTCGCACCAGTCATCTGTGACTAATGGCTTAGTCCATGGTTAACATAAAAAACTCAGGTGCCAGTAGATGCTGGCGAGGATCTGGAGAAAGAGGAATACTCCTTCATTATTGGTAGGGATGCAAGCTGGTACAACCACTCTGGAAATTAGTCTAGGGGTTCCTCAGAAAATTGGACCTGAGGACCCAGTTATACCACTCTTGAGCATATACACAAAAGATGCTCCAACATATAACAATGAAACATTCTCAACTATATTCATAGAGTCTTACTTATAATATCCAGAAGCTGGAAAGAAATCAGATGTCTTTCAACAAAAGAACAGATACAGAAAATGAGATTCATTTACTCAATAGAGTACTACTCAGTTACTAAAAACATTGACTACATGAAACTCTTAGGCCAATGTATGAAATTAGAAAATATCATCTTAAATGAGGTAACCTAGTCACAAAGCAAACAAACAAACAAACAAACAAAGCAAAACATAACATGCACTCACTGATAAGGTAATATTAGCCCAAAAGCTTGCAATACCAAAAAAAAAAAAAAATCACAGATCATATGAAGCTCAAGGAGAAGGAAAAACAAAGTGTGGATGCTTCAGATGCTTCAAATGCTTCAATCCTTCTTATCCTTCTTAGATGGGAGAAAAAATACTCATGGGAGGAAATACAGGTACAAAGAGTGGAGCAGGGACTGAAGAAAAGTTCATCCAGACTGCCCTGTCTGGGGATCCATCCCGTATGCAGCCATCAAACTCAGTCTCTATTGCTGATGCCAAAAAGTTTCTGACAGAAGCCAGATATGGATGTCTCTTTAGAGGTTCTGCCAGAGTCTTGCTGATACAGATGAGGAGGCTTGCAGCTATCCATTGGACTGAGCACAGGGACCCCAGTGGAGGAGTTAGAGAAAGGACTGAAGGAGCTGAAGTGTTTACAACTCCAGAGGAAGAAAAACAGTATCAAACTAGACCGCCCCCCCCCCAGAGTTCCAAGAGACTAAACCACCAACCAATGAGTACACATGGGGGACCCAAGGTTCCAGCTGCATATGTAGCAGAGGGTGGCATTGTCCAGTATCAATAGGAGGAAAAGGTTCGTTTTCCCAATATATGGGAATGCCAGGGCAGTGAAGTGGGAGTGGGTGGGTAGGAGCATGAGCATCCTTATAGAAGCAGTGGAGGGGTTATGGGAGAGGGGGAAAAGTTGATAACATTTGAAATGTAAATGCATAAAATTTTTAAGAAAAATAAAGTTAAGAAAATTATTCCTAATGACATCTGCTTTACTTATAGATCAGTGCCTTCTTTAGCCATCATCTAAGAACTTTTAGTCCCAATAGCAACAGGAGAGAGAGAGAGAGAGAGAGAGAGAGAGAGAGAGAGAGAGAGAGAGAGAGAGAAGAGAAACGAGCAGCACTTGAACACTGACCCTTTGCTTTAAATGTGATTTTCCATCAAAATCTTTTCATATCTCTGGGAACCCAAGGAGGAGAAGATAGAAAGATGAGAAGACAGGTCGGGAACACTAGAACAAAGTTTTCTAAATCAACTGAACTCAGGTCATATAAACTCAAAGATGCAGCAAGCACAGTGCCTGCATGAGTGTGCACCCAGTCCTCTGTGTATATATTATGGCTTTTAATTTAGTGTTTTTATGGGACTCCTAAGTGTGGGAAAGAATGTTTCTGGTATTTACTCCCTCTCTTGGTAGTTTTTTTTTATATTACTATATTTTACGTTTTCTTTGTTTTATCTCTTAGATGCCTGTTCTTTTTTTTATTAGTTAATTTCATGAAGACATTCTCTCTCTTTTTTTTTATTTTTTTATTTATAATTTTTCCTCCATCTTTATTAACTTGGGTATTTTCTTATTTACATTTCAATTGTTATTCCCTTTCCAGGTTTCTAAATCAACATCCCCTAACCTCCCCCTCCCTTTTTCCATACTGGTGTTCCCACCATCCTCCCCCATACCACCATCCCCAACAATCACATTTCACTGGGGTTCAGCCTTTGCAGGACCAAGGGCTTCCCCTTCCACTGGTGCTCTTACTAGGCTATTCATTGCTAACTATGAGGTTGGAGCCCAGGGTCAGTCCATGTATAATCTTTGGGTAGTGGCTTAGTCCCTGGAAGCTCTGGTTGGTTGGCATTGTTGTTCATATGGGTTCTCAAGTCCCTTCAATCCCTTTCAGTCTTTTCTTTGATTCCTTCAAGGGGGAACCGTTCTCAGTTCTGCTTTTGTTTTGCTGCTGGCATTCGCCTATGTATTTGCAGTATTCTGGCTGTATCTCTCAGGAGTGATCTACATTCGGTTCCTGTCAGCCTGCCCTTCTTTGCTTCATCCATCTTATCTAATGAGTAACAGAAAGAAAGTGAATATGGATGGGAGGGGTAGTAGAAGGGACCTAGGAGAAGAAGACAGAGGGGAAACTAGATACAGGATATTCTATGAAGAAAGAATTTTCAAAAAGGGATTTGAACAGAAAATAAGACAGTCTTTCAGAGGAGCTTTATGGGAGAATGAGTTAAATAATTATTGTTTCCTTTGAAACAATTTTAGAAAAGACTCAGAAAAGTGTGAAAATATTTATTCATGTATCTTAAAAATATATAAAGCCAGTGAGATTGGAGATGGCTATAGAAATTGCTCAGTGTCTAAGAGTGCTCACTGCCTATTAAGAGGATCCCAGACTGAGTCTCACAATTCAGATGAGGTGGTTCACAACTCTCTGCGATTGTCTTTCCAGAGGATCTCACACCCATGATCTCCTCAGGCACCTAAGGTACATACTCAGTACATACCCTGAGCACATATAAACAGAATATATTAAAACAGATGATATTACAACATGTCAGTAATCAGTAATGGAGAGAGTTTCATGGATACTAAGACAAATAAATGTTTATTCTTTTTTTAAAATAACATAGCTAAAGGTAGTAAATAAGGACAATAAATAAAAAAGTGACAGACATAACATATATTTCTTCTATCTGATACTGATATCACATACAAAAGCTGACTTACAGGCAATTTTCTAACAATGTAAATATATATAGGTATATAATTTGTGACTATATGAATGATTATAGAAATATTAACCAAAATTAATATATAATATAATTGTGTTAAAAATAATATATTACATATTCATTCCTTTTCTCTTTCTATGTTGAAAGCTTGATGATGTCCAGGAAACAGAGGGAAAATAAAAGACACACACAGACTCCTGTACAGAAGCAGATACACACACACACACACACACACACACACACACACACACACACACACACACGCACCCTCTTTTATTTCTTTTCTTAAGGAAAAATATCTGAAATTCAGTTCAAGGAATCTAAAAAAAAAACCCATCCTTCTTTAACATAAGATCAGACATTTAGTGATGAAAAAGGGAAATAAATAAGAACATGGTAAATATAATTAAAATGCAGGTCTAGAGAGATGGCTTAGCAGATAAAGACATCGTTGACAAGCCACACCTGACAAACTGAGTTCAATTCTCAGAACTCACACGGCAGAAGAGGTGAACCAACTCCTGAAAGTTGTCATCTGACTTTCATATGCATTCCAGGGTATATGGCTATCTTCATGCTGACATGCAAACTCACACACGCACACCCATACACACTCACACACACACTCACTCACACACAATCACATACACACAACTCACATACATACACTCACATACATACTCACACAGAGATAAAAAGAGAGAGAGACAGACAGACAGACAGAGTGAGAGACAGAAAGAGACAGAGACAAAGAGGGAGGGAAGGAGAGAGGGGAGGGAGAAGGAGACAGAAAGCAATGCACACATATCACACATTAATATTTATTGTAAAGGAATTTTAAACCAGCAGCGTGGATGATCTAGGAAGAGATCACATCCAAAGATACGATAGGGCCGGAATGCAGACAGTGTACCCATCTGGATAGAATACACACCTTCTTTAATCTCTCTGGCAGGAAAATAGACATGCCTTTAGTACACTCAATGACATCTAAGTGAGGAGCAGAATAAATGAGTAACCAGAGAAAGATTTGACAGAATGAGTCAGAGATAGGATATGATCAACTCTCACATGAGTAGACTAGAAAGAGAGGCTTCTTAAGAGTAGTGAGGAAGAGAGAGTTCAGTGGGACATTTAAAGTAAAAAAACAATTCAATAAGATTTTTATATATTTGGCCACATTGTTTGACCCATAGAATACATATATATATTTTTCTTCCACACACACACATATATATACTCACACACACACACACACACACACACACACACACACACATATATATATATATATGTTTGTATGCATGTGTGTGTATGTGGTGTATGGTTGAACTAGAACAACAACATTCACAACACCAATATAACTATGTGAATCTCAGATTAGGAATCCAAAGCAAATACTTTTAGAAATACAAAATATCCCTAAAAATATCAAAGCCTACATTTTTACAAATATATAACTATTATTTATATGGCATGTATTATTTTCTGTACTAGGGCTCATATGAGTTCACACTATAAGTTAAAGTTTTTTCTCTTGGCCTATACAATAGCTTGTAGTAGAGATTTCTAATAGACACTGGAAGTTTTTATCTTTGTACAATTATATACTGAATAATTTATGACATTCTTTTCTTACAAGGATAGTAATAAAAGCAGTGATAACTCAAATTGCAACTGAAAATTTCAGACATTATGTACAATTTGGGAGTATATAGCAATTAAGGCATTCTGCCAAAGTGTATTAACTAATTCACCATGGATCTGTATTCATTCATTCGTAAATATTTATTAAATTATTTCTTCTTACCATATGCTGGGCTGGCATCAGATAGTTTGGAAAAGACAAAATTGGCAGGCCCTTTCTGATTTAGATGAGATAAATCCAACACTAAAAAATATTTTCAAGTTCAAAAATGGCTCTCAGTAACAAAAATGTCTTGGAATTTAAGTCCTCGTTATGCACTTAGAAGAGACAGTTTAGTCTTCTTGTAGAAATGCTGTTAGCTAGAATCCTTGATAAACAAAAACAAGATATAGAAAACAGACAATATATGTAAAGGAGAATATGAACAATTTCTGAAATAGGCACAGCCTGGAGTATTTATGAAATAATAATAGGTTTTACCCCACCATAATGAATTAGTGACTCCAGATACTTGATATGCAATGATCCACTTATAAAAGGGTTTTTTGTCATGCCAAGTTTGAGTATAGTCTAACAAACATGGGGCACATAGTCTAACTGTACTATTGTCATCTAGAGAGAGACAAACAGTGAGGAAAGATATATAGCTCACATAGATTGTTGAAATTCCTCAACTTTCAGCAAATAACTGTTGCTTGGTTTTCTGTACTTTTAATTATGCCATCATTCCTAATTTCTGAAGGCAGCATATCATGGCTGCAGTCTTGCAATATCAATAATTATGTAACAGAGAAAAAATGCCTTGAAGTTATTTAATGCCCATGAAATGTTTTAGACATAAACCCACATAACTGCTACCTGTTTATCCTGCCATTTTGTGTTGTTGATAATATCATTAAGAACTTTTTTCATATGTTGTTTATGCTGTTACTCCTATATTATCTCCTGCCTGAGTTGATTACATATTCACTTATATTCTGGGCACTTGGAAATCAATCATGATAGATGTCAATAGAATTAGTTTGTATAGTTACCCGCAATTCTCTTGGATCCGAACCAACTACGCAACAAATACTTTTTCTATCTTTCTATAAACTTTTATGGTATTTGATTTTGTCAGCTGCCCCTGCGATAGACTTCAACAAAAGAGAGACATCTGTACTAAAATAAGAAACTATTTGGTATAAAACTTCTATTATGAGTAGGGGTTGAATAAAGTTTAACTTTGAAGATATCTCTGGGAATTGCCATCCTACTTGCCAAAAGAGACATGCATTGTGGGTACCTGACATCCTGGTTGAAAAGTTAAGACATGAGTGTGAGACAAGTTCCCTGCCACAGTTGAGTATCCCATTCAATGAGAGCTGGACAAGTGTACAGCAAAGACATGATCCCAAGGATGTCCCCTATCACTAAATCCTGATTGGTGGAAAAACTGGGGACAGATGTTTTTAGATATCAGACGTAAAAAGCCCTGTATGATCTTGTCTCAATGTCCCAGTCATCGCCTGAGTCTGTTCCGTGAATCTGATCATTCAGTTTGGGGATGTGGCATTCAGTAAACCATCCCTGTTTCATTGAGATCAGTGTTTGTGTGGTTTGCATGGCAATTCCAAGATACCAAAAGGACCAATTAAAGATAATATATTCTTTGAAATAATAGTGTATTAGTAGACTTAGGTTTTTAAAATGTAGCTTTCTTCTCTAAAACTCTTTGAATGGTCTTTATATATCTGTTGTGTATTTTATTTGGCAGGCAGCCCAAGAATAACCTAAGATAAATTTGCTTTGACAAGAGAGATAGTAGAAAGTATAATCAAGTAACTGGAAGAACCAGTCACCTGAGTTACTGCCTGCCTGCCCAAAAATGGGGGAACCTGACCAACTTAGATGTCATAGGGGTCCAGACTCGGAGTCAATTAGTACTAATACCTACACCATCTACAAGCTGCTGGAACAGAGCCAGTACTACAGAAACAGATTCAGGAGCAAGAAGTTGCTACCAAAGTTGAAAACTTGAAGGATGGCTGTGATCAAAGACACCTCAGTGATGTTCTGATATTTATGTCACTTCAGAGATCAGAGGTAGCAAGCCAGATCAATGGCTTCCAGCAATGATACCTTCATGTAGAAGTGTATGAGCAAGAAATACACTAAGTGATGCACTGTACTTTCTAATGACAGTGCTACAAATTAGTTTACAATGCAGTGTGGGGGAGGATAGAAAAACAGAGCAGTGATTAAGTCGTGGAGAGATCCTAAGCCATATATCTGGCAGAGCTATCTGCCAACAAAGCGAAGATGACTTGCATGGCATATTAGCCCACAAGAGGTCATGTTGATGTCTGTCTTTGATGTAGCCACCTTGATCCTTGCTATAGTTTCTGTGACTTGTTACCATTGAGAGGCATGCAGATGTCTTTGGTTCATGCTGCCCTCAAGCAACATATTTGTGTCCATGGTCTTATTATAGCCAAGGACCAAGTTGATGTCCATAAGGGCCTGTGTTGCCACCAAAAGCTGTACAGATCACTATGATGTATGTTCCCCTGAAGCGTTGTTGATGACTGTGCTGCTACCTGGAATTGTTCATGGGTTCATGGTTCCTCTGTGACTGGAGCTTTGTGGATGTGCTTAGCCTATGTTACCACTGAGGACATTATGGATGTCGATATTCTGTGTTGACATATTAATCCTTATCTACATGGTCTGTGCTGCCACTTCCAACCCTGTTGATGTCATTATGATGGGCTGCCACTAGGGACCCTTTTGGTTTCCATGGTCCATATTGACACAGTAGACCATAAGATTTCCATGGCCCATGCTGTTACCAGTTAGATGTCTGGGTTATGTACTGGGGCCAAAGACCATGGAGAAGTCCAGGATTGGTGCCCCCACTCACTCTAAAGGAAAAGGAAGCTTCTTCTGCAGAGATATTGATAAACGCCCACCCAAAGTCGAGAAAGTCATGGAAGGATTTTATAACAACTCTTACCCCTAGATCCACCCTGGAATTAGTAATAACCTAGACAGGAACCTAGCAATGAGAACGCTTAAAAAATGGGATAAAGAAACTCAAAGTTTGTGGTTTGCCCTGGAGTTATCTGTATTTTGATGATAATTCCACTGCCCCAAAGATGGCTGCCTAGTCACATACTCAGAGCTCAGGTGACTTCACCAGAACCTTCTCCCCATTAAATTTGTTAAATACAGGTGAGGGCAGGTAGAAGATAGAAGGAGGCCTGTCACTGGATAAGAAGGAAGGATGGGTGGGAGAAAAGATTGAAGGAATAGGAAGAGATGGGAACAGAGAGACAGGAGACAGAGGATAGCTAAGGCAGGGACAACATGGAGGCTGACTTTAAGATTCCATGCTGTACCTTTACAGGTTATTATGAATGGATGTATTCTGGGCTTTGTATGTTTAGGTGGGCAATTATATCTTATCAATTGGATCAAAGGTTATTGTGTTGTGTGGTGTTTCTGACATGCAAACCTACCTTGGGAACTAGATAGGTAGAGGGATTGCTGCTGGGCTCAGAGAGAGTCCTTCAGCAGTGTGATATGGGATGGGGAAAGTAGGTGAGAGGCTTTGCTGACTGAGACTTAAGATATCTAGCAGTATCTTGGGGCACTGTGGTGCCAGATCTAATGGGGAATAGAAGACAGCATTTTATTTTTTATATTTTCACAAAAACAAAATTTAGCTTTTCATGATAGAATAGATGGCTTCTGGATGGAATGAGACTGGGGAAGATTCATATTTCTTTAAGGAATAGCCTTGGGGATTTTATCATGCTCCATAGTCTATATAGACAACTAGAATTAGATATAGTTTTTTTCCTTTTCATTAGGAGCAAAAATGGGCATATAGCTGCTGGGAGCAAAGTATGATGGGGTATATTAAAATTATCAAATAATAAATAAAAACCTTATATTAAAATAAAAAGAAAATTTAATAAAAACAAGAATAAACAAAGATAAACAACAAAGTATACAGGAAATCAAAAAGATAAGGAGGAAAATCCAATTATAAACTGGATAGAAATTGTTAAAATAAGACAGAAAGAAACATGTGTATGCATTTTAGTTTTAACATTTAAACTTCAATTATTGTAGATTTTATTATTATTTTAATTACTTATTAAAGGAAAAACATATTTTAAACTTTAACCCAGAGAAAATCATGGCTTTCACTGTCAACTTCTCTTTGCAATAGAAATTATTACATAAAAATCATATAAATCAAAATGCAGGGAACAAGTAATCACATGATCATACTGCACACAAGACTCAGGAATCATCATAGCGTGGGAACAGAGATTTTGTAATTGTAGCGGGACTAAAGTCAGCTATGAAAACATGTCACTGAGAAACACTAGGGAAGCTCTCCTACCATACCTCAGCAATAGGGCTGATGGGACAAAAGGTGAGCAATGTCAATGCAAATAGTCATGGTAATATAGAAGAGGAAAAACTCACAGGGACTCATATATTAATGAAGAGGCAGTGGCAGTAAAGGAATGATCATATAAGGAGTAGACCTTATAGGGAAAATACATTGGTTACCTTAATTGGTTATCCAACACCAAGTAAGATTTCATATATATGCATGAATCATTATATATATATATATATATATATGTGTGTGTGTGTGTGTGTGTGTGTGTATACATATATTCATATAGTGTATGTGTAAAATCACCATTTTAAAGATTAATATTTTGTCCTTCATTTCCTAACACATACAAATATAATATTCCTTCACAAAGAATAATCAACACCTGTTTCTCTGCCAGTAGCATATTAAAAGAGCTTCAAAATCAACATTGTATAATTTTATTTCAGAATCATTTTGAGAACATTCAAGGATATTAAAATCCCTTTGCACTGTGTCACAAAATCACATCATTTGGCACTGTAATCAGGTTTTGACTTCTGTGCAAAACCATTAATATATTGATTCATTTTCCAAATAAAGTGTATTTGTCATGAACAAATAGAATATATTTGTTAGAAGTGTCATCACTTTTATCTCCTAAATAAACTGTAACTCAATAGATATTAGAGTGAATTTTAAAATGTATTAATATTTAAAAGGTGTTGAATAAAAGTAGAATGTGAAATAGGCTATGACATAGAAGTTAGCATGTTTATTTTTAGTGCGCATTAGCAGAAAGAGTTCTGTAGAAATTTGAAAGGAATGCAGGAGGAGATACAGCTAGAGTTTGGATCACAGTCATGGAAACAGAGTTTGAGAAAGAGGAGTTGGTCCAGTGTTAAACAGCAACAAAGGAAAAATGTAACAAATGGTTGAGGAAAAGAGAAACTTTGATGATTTCTTTTATTCTACTGCAAACAAAAACCAGGCTAATCTAATTAGCTCACAAAGAAAAATATCAAAGAGCTAGATTAAGGGTGCCACTCAAACATGTGGTCACTAATAACTACATGACTTACAGCAAGCTTCTGTACAGTTATAATGTCCAGTTTTGATTGGCACTAAAAGGGTTTGCCTGGCCCGGGGTTTTATATTTTCACTATCAATTTATTTATGTTACTTTTACTTTCATTGTTTAAGCTACTCAAATAACTAGAAAGTTGAATTCACTTATCTACCGTGAATGAAGAAAGAATTAAGCCATAGTTGAAACAAGAAAAATTAAAGGTTTATCTAAATCTTTCTTCATCATCTGCCCTGGCCTGCGGGGTATTCAGAGGAGAACTGGGAGGGGGCAAAAGAATGGGGGACAGGAGGCACAAAGAAGGAGAGCAAGTCTGTGTTCTGATCAAGCTCTCAAACTTTAATTAAGAAACAGCGGCTTATAAAGACAAGTAGGAGGGAAGGTCACCTGGGGCTCAGGACCAATTTCCCTCCCATCACCTCCCTCCCTATAGCCCTAAACCCCAAGTTGCAGGTATAAACTGATGAGAACAGATGGCTGGAGGCAGAAGCTGTAAAAGTGATAAGAACTAAGAAAGGACAACTACCTAGGTATCCCAGAGGGTGTAAGTGGGCTTGACATTCCTGAAACATTCTTGAGACACAGGGTGTGTAAGCAGCTTGGCTCCAGGCAATCGTCCAAAATCATGAAGGAAACTAGGTTTTCTTTGTTTTTCTTTTTTTCTTGTGTGTGTAAAGTCAGTCTCAGAAGTCCAAAGCCTACACAATTTGTAACTCTATTTTTTTTTCAATTTTTTTATTGGTTATTTTATTTATTACTTTTCAAATATTATCGGTTTTTCTGGTTTCTCCTCAGAAAACCTCCTATCCCATTCCTTCTATTGCCTGCTTCTAAGAGGGTGCTTTCCCACCCACGAACCCACTCCTCTCTCACCACCCTAGCATTCCCCTATGCTGGGGCATCAAGCCTTCCCAGGACCAAGGACCTCTCCTCCCATTGATGCCAGATAAGGCCATCCTCTGCTACATTTGCAGCTAGAACCCTAGGTCCCTTCAAATGTACTCTTTGGTTAGTGGTTTAATCCCTGAGAGTTCTGGGGATCTGCTTGGTTGATAATGTTGTTCTTCCTATGAGGTTGCAAATCCCTCAGCTTCTTCAGTCCTTCCCCTAATTCCTCCACTGGGGTTCCTGTGCTCAGTCCAATGGTTGACTGCAAGCATCTGCCTCTGTATCAGAAAGGTTCCGGCAGAGCCTCCCTGGAGACAGCTCCTGTCAGCAAGCACTTCTTGGCATCAGCCATAGTGACTGGGTTTGGTGGCTGCAGATGGGACAGATCCCCAGGTGGGGCAGTCTCTGGGTGGCCTTTCCTTCAGTCTCTGCTTCAGTCTTTGTCTCTGTGTTTCCTTTAGACAGGAGCAGTTGGGTTAATTTTTTAGACTGGTGTGTAGTCACATCCTTCAGCCAGGGGCCGTGCCTAACCTCTGGATATGGTCTTAACAGGTTCTCTCTCCCCTTTGGTATTTCGGCTAATGTCAGCCTTGTTGAGTCTGGGAACCTCTTGCTTTCTTGGCATCTGGGACTTGCTGGTGGCTAACCCCAGTTCCCCATCCCCCATTGCTACATACCTCTGTTCAATTTCCTAACTCTCTATACATCTCTCCGGTTTCCTCCCACACCTGATCCTCACCCCCCCTTTTTTTCCTCTCCCCCTCCTCTCTTCCTCCAAAGTCTTTCCCACACTCTACTTCCTGTGATTATTTTATTTCCCTTTCTAAGTAGGACTGGAGCATCCATACTTTGGTTTTCCTTCTTCTTGATCTTCATGTGGCCTGTAAGTTCTATCATGAGTATCCTGAGCTTTTTCCTAATATCTGATTATCAGTGAGCATATACCATGCATGTTCTTTTGTGACTTTGTTACCTCACTCAGGATATTTTCTAGTTTCTTCTATTTGCCTGCTAGTTTAGTTTCAATGAGAAATAATTCGTACAGCAATATTAGTACATGTTACTCTCCTCACTTGAAAGGACAGACATGCTTTTTTTATGGTTTGACATTCTGCACAAGAGGAGACTGTCTTTTACATAACAATTTAACAAATCTAAATTTTCTAATCCTTTATGTATTTTGTTTCATAAGACCAGTTTTTAGTCCTAGTAATGTATCTGTAAGATAAACTTACCTTTGCATATTTTACTCTAGGTATCCCAACAGAGAAATCAAATATTTTATCCAGCATTAAAATGAACAGTAACTTATGTGTAAAGTTTTTATAAAATAAGACTAGCAATTATAAATCTTTAAAAGTGCCATGAAGCAAATATTAATCGCTTGAAAACCGATATTACAGACAAGGTCATTTATGCATCATATTTCTTTTTTGTAAACATTCATTAAATGCTTAAAGCTATGAAAAATAGTAAGAATTTTTGTCACAGCTGCTGAAGAGACCATTCTGAGAACACAGATTTTTCTATTGCTTTTCCTTGCTCATACCTTACTGGAGACCTTAATTATGAGCATGTGAGAGACAAGGCCATGATCGCTTAGCAAAAGATGTGAGCTTGATCATCATGGAACACGTTGTAAATGTTATAAGAATAAAAGATTCGAGGACTGTACACAGCTAAGAGTGTTTGTGTGCTACTGATCTAATTAACAAAACACCTATCCATGTTCAGTATATCAGATCCATGTCTGTAAAGACTTATGCAAAGTTTAGGTTGTCTGATACAAAAGTAGCTACATACGCATTTTACAGCATAAGATGTTAGATTTTTTTTTTTTTACAGATGTGAGTGAACATCTGAGCAAAATTAGGGATAAGATATTCTAATGTGATGAATAAAAGTAGAAAATATTCAAGCATATCATAGGTAAATTGGTCACAACACTGCAAAGCCTGGTGGTAGAGGACAGTGGTCTTAACTTCTCTAAAGGCATATCATGTATGGGTGCCAAGAATAAGACTGAGTGACTGTAAATTCAAGACAAGCCTAGGTATCTGTCTTAGGGTTTTATTGCTGTGAAGATACACTATGACCAAAGCAACTTTTATAAAGGCAAACATTTAATTGGAGCTAGCTTACAATTTAAGAGGTGTAGTTCATCATTATCATCATGGAAGGCAGTGTGGCAGCATGTAGGTAGACAAGGTGCTAGATGAACTGAGAGTTCCACATTGATCAGAAGGCAGCTAGGAGGAGAGTGAATGACTGGATACACACACACACACACACACACACACACACACACACACACACACACAAACAAATACACACATACTTCTTCCAAAATGCCACCTACTCCAACAAGGCCACACTTCTAATAGTACTACTCCCCTTGGGTCAAGCATTTAAACAGAAGCCTGTGATGGTCAAATCTCTTGAAAATACCACAGGAACTAATCAGCAACTTGTTAGAAAATAAAAAATAAAAATTAAATACTAGTAAAACACTCTATTAGTGTGCATAGGACATAGGTTCAATCCTTAATAGTGCAAATCAAATACACATATGAATAATTTTATTCATACATACACAAATTAACAAAGGAAATAAAGTAAGCTAAATACAGTATAAAGATAATACATAGATTAATTATTAGAATATTTAATATTAAATATTAATATAGAGTAAATATTAGAGAAGATTTTCACAAATGTACCAGTGGAAAAATTTTAAGGTTTATAGAGAAGCATATATGCAAACTCCTAAATGCTATCAGTTTACACAAGCAGCGTCTGAAACCACACACACACTGTACAAAGCCTTTGAAGGGGCAAATGATTAATGCAAACTTAAAACTTCATGCTGGGTAAATTTTGAATTCAGAAATAGGTAGAAATACACCTTAGGCAAAGATGACCCTACGGATTCCTGTCAAGAGAAATCAAGCTTGAAGTATTATGACTACAGTATGAAGGGTAGATGACTGGATGAGAACCCCAGAACAATGAAGAAGAAATCATGGGGAAAATATATTCAAGCTGAAAATCACATTTCTAAATTTTTTATGCCAAGAAATTTTTCATATTTTCAAATTCTGAAACACTTGCATGCATATTTCAATGTATGGCCAATGACATACAAGTTTAAATATAAAATTTGTTTCCTATAAATTCCATAAAAGTGACACTGTGTTATGAGAAACCCATTGCATTGAGAACATGCATGTAATTTTTAAATTCTCTGTTCATACTGACATTCAAAATCCTTTAATTTTGAAGAATTTTATATTTTGAATTCTGAGATTAGGTATTCTTTGCTTGTCATACAAACACTCATAAATTTTATTCATCAGCAGGAATTGAAATAATAACACATAATTTATGAGATGAAGATTATATAAAATGAAACTAATTATGTTGTGTTTACCATTAATGGAAATTTAAAACATTAGCATTTTTGAATTCTTGGGAGATTGGTATTAAGCTTTATACACATATGTATATTTATTGTTGAATGTGTGTTCCTGGTGTAGGTACTTGATAGTTTGCATGTATTTATTTATGCCTGGGGATATACATACATATTTTGCAGGTTTCATACCAGGAACATGTATATACATGGAGACCAGAGCTCAATGCTAGGTACATCTTTTGATCATTCACTACCTTTAGCTTTTAAGATAGTTCATGTATTTTGCTATTTCCTGACTGTTCTTAATTTTTTTCCCCAAATTGTACTTATGTCTCTCAGAAAGTCCCATTATCCACAGAAGCCATGTCTTCTGAAATCTCCTTTGACAGGCGATTTATTTGCAGGATAAAATTTTGTGGGATTTGAAAGATAGAGATTCCTCTCTATTTAAAAATCCTAGAAACAGACAGACAATTCTAGTCATTTTTGTGTTTAAATAGTTTTTCAGAGTATTTACTTCACCTTTGAATTTAACATTTTCTTTACAATAGTCATATTATTTAAGAGAAATTTAGTTTATAATTAATGATAGCTTTTCTTTATTCCCTATTAGATAGTTGCAAGCTGTTGTGATTCAAAAATGAACTGTTAAAAAAAATATACTTAACCTTCGTTTGCTTTTAGAAGTTAGTGGATAACAAATTTAACTTTCATAAATTTGTTAGATTTTTTTTCTGACAGCTTCTTGAAGTGAAAACTTCCGGTTTCTTTGGAAAGACAGGTATGCCAAATGAGATTTTGCTGCAGCACACAGGTTAATGGATGTTTGGCTAAAGCAAACCACCTGAAAGAATGTTTCCTTGAAACAGACACAGGTGAAAAGATGTTGGGCCCTAGCAGACATGTGAAAGAACATGTGATAAAAGAGTGTAAATATGACCCCAAAGACAGGGAGTTCAAGCATTGATTTGCTTTGCCATGCCTCACTATTCTGCACTAATGATCTGCATGTATTGGTTTGCCTTACATTGAGTTGCTGAGCTCTGTTTATGGTGACTCCATAGAGAGAAGCTTGCCAAAGAACTTCTCTTGAGGTTCCTGTGCCTCTTACAGCTTTTGAGGCCTTGGACCAGTTGATAAGCTTGAGGTTTCTTCTAGATTGAACTGCCCTTGCTGGTTCATGTATGGTGATTGCCAAGTGGACTAGACTGCAGCTGCTACCACAAGTGTGGTATCTGCTGAGAGGACTGGACTGCAGCTGCCAATTCATATTTGTTGTTTGCTTCTGGACTGAACTGCTGATATACTGACAACAAATATTGGAGTAACCCCCAAATATTATATATTTTTTTAGTTGATTTTTTTTATTTACATTTCAAATGTTATTTCTCTTCCTGGTTTCCCTCTGAAAACCCCTCAATCCATCGCCTTTCCCCCTGCCTCTACGAGGATACTCCCCCAGCCACCTACCCACCTACCAACTCACCCACTCACTTTGGTTCCACTGCCCTATCATTCCCCTAGGCTAGGGCTTCAAGCCTTTACAGGACCCAGGTTTTCACCTCCCATTGATGCCAGGCAAGGCCATCCACTGCTACATACTCTAAACTGGTGTGCATCATCTGTTTCTTAAACTCTTTTCTCTTCCACTACCTCTGGTGGGTGGTGGGCTAGAGGGGAAGCTGAATATTTAAAAAGTTGGTTGAAATAAAGGTATGCCTAGAGCTTGTTATATTATAAAATTATGTGGATTATATTATAACATTTAGTAAGTTATTCATATATCATCATTTATTATTTATTGATTTAGTGAGTTCTATATGAACATAATAAATGAGACAAAAACCACATTATATCAAAGGTTGAACAAGTTATTTTTTTTCTATTACATTGAACATCATAGAGTCTATCAAACCATAAAGATGTGATCTCTCTTCTCTTGAGCTTTAGCAACTTGGATAGATCTCAGCATTTAATTTGGTTAAAAGTGAAAAATCTGTAAACATTTCTCAATTGTCAAAGATGATTAAAAAAAAATAGCAAACCAAAGCTGTGGGTCTAAGATGCAAAACTGTATACTTTGATTCAGTGACCATGTGTAAGTCACTCAACAAACACATGAATATGAAATACAGACTTACTCTCTAAACAAAAGTTGCTTCTCAAATATGCTGCTATGATTTATTTATTAGGAACTGAAGATTTAAATGGTACATTGTCTGACATTTTGGTTTTTCTATCCATCACACACTTGTTCATATTTTTTTCCTCAGAGTCATTGAAGGCAGAAGGAATAAATTTGATAGCATGAAACTCTGATGTTACTCCAACATTTATAGGCCTTCTGTAAATTTGTCTGACAATTGAAGCACCAACACACATCTAAGTAAGAAAGAAGTTAGATTTTTTGTTAATGCATTTTGGATTGTCACAAAAACCTTCAGAATAAAACTCAACAGCAACAATGACCGATTGATCATTATGGAGTGTAATCCTTTTTCATAATCCTGTTAAGACTTCTACAACTCACTGAAACTATTTAGTGATTGCTTTCTTTGTTTGATTTTAAAGATCAGAAACCTTAACATATGTCCATTCAAACAGTTTCTTATTTGAATATGTTACTTAACTGTTCTATGTAAATGTGTAAAAGTGGCTACAGCACTACATCTGTATTATGTAATAAGCACTAGTCTAATAACTGCACAACTTCAGTGGTCCCTAGAAACTCCATATTCGAGGTGAGATCTATAATATATATATAATATATATAGTATAATATATATAATATATATCTATATTCCAAAAGAAAAATGATGGAAATAACCATAATGCAAAGAAAAATCTTGTTCTCTCTTCATTGACTGGTTTTGATGATGATGGGAGAGGTGCATAACCATTTAACTAAAGAGGGACGCCTTCAGGAGCCACTCTAAAGTGCTTTAGGAGATGGAATTGGTTGAGGAAAATGATTGAAAACAATTGGCTTAGCTCTTAGGAAAGTGGAGAGAAAGAAGGAATAATCTGTCATCCTGTGGGCAGATACATTGCTGGAAAATTGAATAAATTGTAAATCACTGGAAGGCAGCTATTTTGTCCTCTGTTGCATTAGGTATCTTGGGAAATGTTATTAATGGTTAAAAATTGCTACTCAAAAGTTTCTAGCTGTTTGGAGTATAGAATTATATGAACTTAAGAGTCCATTATCTTTCTAAAAATAGATAGAATATGAATCCGAAGAAAATGACTTTCAAAAATACACTACTTTTACTTTAAAAGAGAAATGATTCTTTTAAACAAACATGGAGTTTACATATACTTCAAAATGGATATGTAGGAAAGTACCAAATGATTCAATTTTGCTTCTTTTGTTAATTATTTCACTTGAAATTTGTAGTCCTGGGCTTCAAAGCAGTCCCATTGAATCTGCATTATAATAAGCTCACAAGTGAACTCAAATGCACATGACAATTAGACAGGAGATGTTCTATCATTTCTGAGTTTCCTGTCAATGAAATTTGATTACCCCTTTGCTTTGCACTTACAGATTCCCAATGATTACCTTGAAGCTACCAAACACACACCAATTTGTAAATTTAATTTATATTTCATGTTTTTGTTTATTTGTTTATTCATTTAATTTTAGCATCCATTATTTTTCAATACAAGGAAACATGGACTTACCAGTTCACATTAAAAAGATCCATTTTACCTTTAAGTTATTGCTTGATAATAGTTACTTCATCCAGGCCTTCCACTTTATCTAAAACCTGAATCAAAAGTCATAGCTATATAATGTTCTATCAGTGGTGATCATATTTTTAAGAGGTTAGGCTTCGGGGGTTGGGCATTTAGCTCAGTGGTAGAGCGCTTGCCTAGCAAGCACTAGGCCCTGGGTTCGGTCCCCATCTCCGAAAAAAATAAAAAAAAAAAAAAAAAAAGAGGTTAGGGTTCTTTAACCAGAGAATACAATATATAGAAAGAACTTGTTTCTATATAAATGCTTATTATGTAATCAATGTCAATTCCTGTGCTACTTATAAGAAATTTACATCACTCTTTGTAAATGTATGAAGCCTCACTTTTCTATCATTGTACAAATTTATAGTATTTTGTTAATTATCCTATGTCCCAGAGTGAAAATTACAAAGAAAACTAGGTTACCAAACTTTCCCATTCAAAGTTTGGAATTTTGTTTCAAAAGATGTCTGTCAGTTTCTCTTTCATAATAGAAAGTACTTGCATTGTGTACTTCTGTTCTATTAATAGCATACCACTGCTTATTTATTAAAATGTGAAATCATACATTTTTATAATTAGATGGTTTGTATTTATTGTTAATGTTTTTGAGATTTAACATCAATGTGATCATTGTATTTGTAATTAAAAAATTTTCTTGGAATTTATGTTATTTCAAAATTTTAAACAGGTAATTTAAAATTATATTTAAATAAAGGAAAAAAACTATATATTCAAGCAAGAAATAACATTTAATTAAACTTCATTTTTCCACTTTAGATTTTAATGCATTGAAACTCTCACATTGTAGCAGAAAAGCGTTAGCATGCATATTATTCAAAATAAGTTATTGGGTTAAAAATAACCATGGCATGTGCCATATTACACTAATTTTGGTTAGTTCAATCAATAATATTAAAAATCATTTGAAAAACAAGATTATAGATAGCCAAAGCAATCATGTGCAAAGAGAGAGTTGATGGAGGCTTTAATACATGCAATTGCATACAGTAGAGCCACAGGAATAAAGAACTTCATGAACGGGTATAAAACAAGGCGCCCCCCCCAAAAAAAAAAGGATTAGAAGAGGAGACTGGAAATAAGAAGATAAATGTTTTAGAAGAGGAGACTGGAAGTAAGCCATTGCAATTATAGACACCTGAGTTTTGACAATTTTCCCCAAAATATATTCTTAAACATTGGAGCGAATAGCTATTTCATCATGGTCCCAAAACCTCATGTCTACATGACAAAGAAGGAAACGTAATTTCTAACCTCTCACAAAACTCAACTTCAAATACACCAAGGCCTATAATAAAAGTAATGAATTTCAGAAAATCTTAGAGAACAAGGAAGCAATTACTTTGTACCATATTTTTGTAGATTTTGAGTCTGGGTAGGACTTTGCCTGCTCAGGAAATAGCATTCACAGTTGACAGAGGAAAAGCCTGAAGTTTCTTACACACTACAAAGCTTCTGAACTGCAAAAGTATTTACTCAGTTGATAAAGAAAGGCTCAGGGCAGAGGGAAAATTACTTGTTAAATTGTTATTTGTTCAAAGATAATTTATTGAATCAATGACCTAAACATAAAACATGATTTCACAAATCTGGTAAAAGAGAATTTAGTGAATAGGTTGAAATATTTTGTTATTAGAATGGTCACTGTCATTCTGTACAGAACCTGTAACCCCAGATTGTGATCAAGAATTAATAAATGGGACCCGTGGAAAAGACAGAGGTATTTAGGTGAAGAGACAGCCTATTTAAATGTCAAATTTTATTAAAATGTATATGTCTTACAAAGGTTGTTATAAAAATTACAGCGTCTTAAAGGATTCTTTTTGAGTTAGTTTTTAATTAAGTGACAACTATACAATGCTTGATTTCTATATTCTTTTTGTTTCTAAAAATTCCAAAGCTCAGTTATTTTTAAAGCAATACATTTAGTATAGAACAAGAACATATAGTTGAGTTTGAATCATCAACTTTGAAATCCATTTCCATGGATAACCAAAATCCTAGAATAAAGACATCAAGAATGTATATAGATGAAATTAGGGCAGTTCAAAGACTGTACATACCACCATATTGTTTTTTTATATTGTTTGGTCTATTTCATAATGCATTATGTCTTCCAAGACAATTTTCAGTCTGGAGTCTTTAACATGGCCTCATTGCTGTCATCATCTGAAGTTTCACATTCACAAATTTAGTAATGAAAGGTGTATTCTACAAAAGGAATTACTGAACACAGTGTTCTTTTCTAATCCTAGTGGGCCTATCACTATTATAATTAAGATGAAAATTAACTAAATCAAGCCTAAATTTAAGGTATCCACAGACCCTTAAATAAACAAATAAATTCAGAAAGATCATATAGAGTCACAGAAAACCAAAAGCTAAAGTGAGAAAAATCAATATTCACAAAATGAATAGCACAATGTTTAAGCATGATTCGTGCCAGCTTTTCTGTCCCTAAACATTGTGGCCCAACAATGATTTGTTTAGAACATAAAATCAAAAGAGAAAACTCATGGTGAATGATGGTTTTGATGCGGTTTTGGATTCTGTTTGCAAGAATTTTATTGAGTATTTTTAGATGGAGAAACCAAAATATTCCAGGATGAAACGAAATTCAAACAGTATCTATCAACCAATACAGCCCTACAGAAAACCCTATAAGGAAAATTCCAATACAAGCATGATACCTATACCAATTAAAAGAAAAGACCACAAGCACATAAAGCTACCTATAAAAACAAATATAACAGTAACCAACCATCATCTGTCTTTAATATCTCTCAATATTAATGGACTCAACTCACCTATAAAAATATATAAGCGAACAGACTAGATATGCTAACAAAATCCAGCAATTTTGGATAAAGAAACACACCTCAATCACAAAAACAGCACTATCTGAAAGTAAAGGGATGAAAAAAATGTTTTCCAAGCAAATGGCCCCAAAACTCAAGCTGGAGTTGCAATCCTAAGATCCAATAAAATAAATTTTTAAACAAAATTATCAAGCGTGATGAGCAAAGACACTTCAGATTCATCAAAGGGAAAATCTACCAAGAGAAAGTCTCAATTCTGAACATCTAGACCCAAAATGCATGAGCATCATCATACGTAAAATAACTTTACTAAAGCTCAAAACATGCATTGAACCCCACATAAAAATAGTGAGACACTTCAACACCCCACTCTCATTAATAGGCAGATCATTGCAACAGAAACTAAACAGAGACACAGTGAAACTAATAGAGGTAATGAACTAAATGGATTAAACAAATATCTACAGAACATTTCACCCTAAAACAAAGGAATACACCTTTTTTTCATCACCTCATGGTAACTTATACAAAATCGACATTATTAGTCACAAAACAACTCTCAACTGATACAAGAAGATTGAGACATTCCCATGCATCCTATCAGACTTCCATGGCCTAAAACTGGTCTTCAGTAACAGCAAAAGCAATAGAAAACCCACATACATGTAGAAACTGAACAATTCTCTACTCAACGATGATTTGGTCAGGGACAAAATAAAGAAAGAAATTAGAGACTTCCTGGAATTTAATGGAAATGTTGATACATAGCCAAACTTATGGGACACAATGAGGGCAATGCTAAGAGGAAAATTCATAGCACTAAGCACACTGGTAAAGAAACCAGAGAGATCTCATACTAGCAACTTAAGAGCACACTTCAGAGCTCTAGAACAAAAAGAAGCAAACTCACCCAAAAGAAGATGAGGGCGGGAAACAGTCAAACTGAGGGCTGAAATCAACCAAATAGAAACAAGAAGAACAATAGAAAGAATCAGCAAAACCAATAGCTGGTTCTTTGAGAGAACAAATAAGAGAGATAAACCCCTATCCAAACCAAGTAAAGGGCCCAGAGGCAGTATCCAAATTAACAAAATAAGAAATAAAAAAAGAGACATTGCAACAGAAATGAAAGAAATTAAAAAAAATCATCAGATCCTACTACAAGAGCTTATACTCAAAAAAGCTGAAAAAATCTAGATGGAATGGAGAGTTTTCTAGACAGATATCACATATCAAAGTTAAATCAAGAGCAGGTAAAATTTCTAAACAAGCCCATATTCCATATGGAAATAGAAGAAGTCATTAAAAACCAAAACCTCCCTTCACCCCCCCCCAAATAAATAAAAGCCCAGGGCTAGAAAAACTTAGTTCAGAATTCTACCAGACCTTCAAAGAAAATCTGATACCAATATTCCTCAAACTATTCCGTACAATAGAAAGAGAAGGAAAACAACATAATTCATTTGATGAAGCCACAATTACACTGATACCTAAACCACCTAAGAACCCTAGTAAAAAAGAGAACTTTGGAGCAATCTGGCTTATGAATATCAATGCAGAAATATGCAATAAAATTCATGCAAGCCAAATCTAAGAACACATCCAAACCATCATTCAGCACAATCAAGTAGGCTTCATCCCAGAGATGAGAAAAACAGACCTAAAAGGACATGCCTAGTGTGTTCCAGTAATAAGTGGATATTAGCTAAAAAAGAAAAAAGTACAGAATAATCAATATATATAATCCACAGAACTCAAAAAAATCAACAAGCAGAAGGGCCTAAGTGAGGACGCCTCAGTCCTACTTGGGAGGGAGAAGACAGCAAACACAAGTGGGGAGGGAGGGAGAATTAGGGGAAAGAAAGGGGATGAGGATGTGGTATAGGGCAGGGAAAAAGGACTGAAGCCCTGTAGGCCAGCACAAAGAAAGGAAACAGGCAACCTTGGGAGGAAGGAGGTTGGGAGGACCCACTATAATGTACTAGAGACTTGGAAAGTAAGAGACTCTCAGGACTCAAAGGGAGGACCCTAGATGAAATGCCCTACAGTGAGAAGAGGGATCTTATTGAGCCCACCTCCAACAGAAAGACAGGGCATCAAGTGAGGGATGGGGTTGCTATCCCCCAGTCACAACTCGGATCCATAATATTTCCTGTCTGAAAGAAATGCAGGGATGGAAATGGAGAAGAGCCTGAGGAAAAGAAGGTACAGCAACAGGCCCAAAGTGTGATCCAGGTCAAGGGGAGACCCCAAGACCTGACAGCATTAATGAGGCTATGGGGCACTCACAAACAGGAAACTATCATGACTGCCCAACAAACAGCTTAAAGAGTCAGATGCAGATATGTGCACCCAAGCAATGAACAGAAGCTGCTGACCCCTCTGGTTGAATTAGGGAAATGCTGGAGAAAGCTGAGGAGGAGGGCAACCCTATAGGAGGACCAGCAGTTTTAATGAACCAGGATCCTGAGATCTCTCAGACACTGGATCACCAACCATACACCAGCTGAAATGAGGTCCCCAACACACATACAGCAGAAGACTCCCAGGTCTGGATTCAGTCAGAGAAGATGCACCTAACCCAAGAGACTGGAGGCCCCTGGAAGTTTAGAGGTCTGGTGTGGTGAGTGGGGTGTGATCATCCTTGTGGCATTGTGGAGATAGGGTCCAGGTTGTAGGGGTGGGGGAAGGTATGGTATGAGGAACAGTCAGGGGTGGACCGGGAGGGGAATAAAATCTGGAATGTAAAATTAGGTAAGTAAATAATTAATTTTAAAAAAAGCAGGACTCAAATTATGATTTTTTTTAACTATGTATTTCTGCTGTATTGACAAAATAAGTACCACTATTATAAGTGATGTAGAAATCAGAAATTTTGTTAAGAAAACTACTGTTAGGTACCTTAAAACATTTACATCAACAAGCCTTAAAATTTTAAGTAAACTAACCATGATGTCCAAAGAGTGCAAGCATGAGGTTTGGACTGCTTAGTGAGCAATTGTTGGTTAAAACTGGTATGAAAAGTGTGTATGTTTCAAATATTTTTACTTTGTTTCTACTTGTTTACATATTATTTCTCATCTCAATTGTTTGTAGGCCTGTTTATTTTCTAAAGTGAGAGAAAAACAAGGATATGGAGCTAAGTGGTAAGGATGGAGGTGGCTGTGGAAAGAATTGGGTGAGAAAGAACTGCTATTAGAACATATTTTTGTATGTTTTCAATTAAAAAAGGAAGAAAAACATGTCATTGGTGTTTCATCCAATGCTTGTTCATAGGTCATGTCTGATACAGAAGACTTTGGGAGCAGTAAAAAACTTAGATCACATTGTTTATATAATTTTTTCTGGTAAGGAATATATTCTAAGTGATAAAGACAAACAAAAAATAACCTGGATAGATAAAGAGGAAACAAGGAAATAAATCTGATTATTGAATACAGTTCTATTGAGATTCTATGTGACAGAATTTCAGGTTGAGAGGAGCTACCGTTTCTGTTGTAAAATATTTTTCAGGATCTCTATCTTGTACTACAACATGCTATTAGAACTACAGTTCAGTTATGAGCAGATATGTCTCCAGACATAGACACATATTTTATGGTGTGTGGTAGAGGATTATTTCTGTAAACCTTGGGAAAAATGAAAGTCTGGAGGGGCTGTCAGTGTACAGGGCCAGAATAACTGGTGCTACTGATGGCAAGCAAAGGTCATGGGGATTGTAATCAAGATACTTAGTTTTTTAAATAACTTAAATGTAAAGGAATTCAGGTGTTAAATTTGGAGACAAGGAAATTTCACAAGGTATTTTTCATACAAAGTCTAGACTGCGATGAAAATGCATATCAGCTTACATCCAGCAATAAACAAAGACATTGTAGATGGAGTTGGAAACAGTGGACAATTATGGTGAGAAATATAATTCTGTGGATAAGAATACAAGTATTTTTAACAGCAGCAACAACAAAAAAAGATTCAAAAATCTACAGAAATTAAAGCTGAATAGAGAATGATCCAGAAAATTGAACAGATTGCCAGAATTAGTTAGAGGAGGCCAACCTGAGCAACTCAGGAGAGGCCAGATTGAATAGGCTTTGAGAGGAGTTTTAACCAGAACAACTGAGTTGAACTGGCCAACCAGAGCTCTGTCAGGATGGGAGATGGAAAATATAATAGGCCTATACAAGACTGTATGGAGGCTAGAGGCTCAGTTAGCAGACTGGGGCAGTAAACCTCGGAGGCAATAAATACACCAACAGAATAAAAAATACTTCTGCAAATGAACCTATTGAGTAGTTTTCATGCTATACATGATCTATGATTTAAATAGCAAGTGGCTGTACTCTTTACCTCTCTATTCTTGTGCAAAGAACAGCTAGTGTGTTACAGTCTATCAACACAAGCACTCAAAGGAAATTTTATTTCAATTATTTTTGATTATCTATATTTTAATCATATTATTTCTTTTATACTTAAAAAATCCTAGAGATATTGATTCATGCCAAAAACCAGTTCTGACATGCAAATAAATGAGGAAAGCAATAAGATATGGCATTGCAGATTGGGGTTGATAACAATAGCAGCTGAAGGAGATCTTTGCTGACATCCATACACAACTTACCTGGTCAGCATTGTTGATAGAACAAAAGTTAGATCTCCAGGGCTGGAAAGAGTGCCTGGTGAGAAACTGGGAACTCTTTTAACTCATAAGAGACTGGGGAAAAAGAAAAGGATAGAAAGAAGGTCATACACACACACACACACACACACACACACACACACACACACACACACACACACACACACACACACACAAAACACACACTCTGGCTGGGCCCCAAATACCTGTTTCATCAATTTTATAAGTGCACATGCATATGCATACATACAGACAGATATTTAAGGACATATTCAGGTTTAATTTTCATTTGTTTCTTTGAGGGAGAGAAATAGAGATAGGTTGAGTGAGGGGGGATGGAAATGGTTGAGTACTGAGGTGAAAGGAATCAGATAGGGTTTATGGAAGAGTATTGCACATGATTAAATATACTGTATAATTTTTAAATAAAACTTTAAATATACTGTAAGAATTGACATAGCATATTTACACAGAATCACTAATTTACTAATTCAAAATGTATTCATTTGAAAAATCTTATTGAGCTTAAAATTCCATATTGCAAAATAATAATGATTCTCAAAACATCTTTAAGCTCTGATCACTAGTGACCATGAATATACTTTATTGTAAAGCTAATTGACTTTTCAAGGTTTAAGAACATTTTGAATAGAAATTTTCCTAAGGATTTCATCGTAGTTAAAATTAGAGAAGCTCCTATCACTCAAGTATCCCTCTTGATAAGCTGAGGAATTTGTACTGGATACTTGAGGACAAAGGACCTTCTACAATGGAAGACACTGTATCAAATAAATTAACATGCAAAACATGAATAAACATTAAGAAGAAAGAAAGGGAAAGTAAAATAAAGAACTTCTTCAGATTAGAACCAGAAGAATGTATAACTCAAAGACGCTGATCAGTGACAATGTCTCTGAGGAGTGAAGAAAGGACAGCATTAGCTGTGTGATGCACAAAGTTTTTACAGGATTAAAATGAAAGGAGGCAAGCTGTTTCTCAGACATCCAAGGGTGGCATGCAGCACTCTACTTCTCACACATGTGTTTTTGCCTTATTAGTGACTCATCTGACAGTTGACCTATAGCACTGTGAGATAAGATAATATGTTTACCATGATTTAGTCACCACATTTGTAGAAATTTGTTACAGAAACAAAGAAAACAATAGTGGGTACATCAACACAGGAGATCAAATTTCATATAACAGATAAGAACTTATTTTATTTCTCTTTATTTATACTACAGGACAATACACATGAACAAAGCTATACCAAATGGCATCTTAATTTTAGCAGGGCTGGGGTAAGGGAAGAAAAACAGAATTTCTGTTAAAACAAAAGCAGGACATTACTGGGTAACCTACCTAGGCAGAAAATGTTTAATAACTATGCTAATGCTAATGAATAATGTTTAGATTTCAAACACAAGTTATACTTTACTAAAGTATGACTAACACAGAAGGTGTTGTGAGGACACCTGACACTCAGAAATACCTGGAAGTTACCAATGGTCATCACTTTTCTTTCTTTTTTTATTTTGTTTTGGTTTGTTTTCTGTTGCTGTGACAAGCACCATGACTAAAAGCAAAGATAGTTTATCTTATCTTACATACTATAATTCATCATGGAGGGGATCCAAGGCACAAATTTCATCAGTGCCCTTGAGGTAAGAACACAAACAGAGGTCATAAAGGCACACTACTTACTGGATTGTTCTGAGGCTCATATCCCACGACCTTTCTAATATAGTCTGGCTCTTCTGCTAGGAATGGCTTCTTCCTGCATTGGGAAGAAGCTGGGCCTTAAATCATCAAACAAGCAATCCACAAATTGCCCTGCAGATATGGTTTTAGGCTAATCAGATGAAGACAATCCACCTTTGAGGTTCCCCTTCCCCTTATGTGTTAAGATGATAAATAAAATTGTCACCATGAGCACAGACTCTTAATCTAAAATATTTTTAAAAGACAAATTTCACCATTTGAAAATATGTAATTTATTTTTAATAGTAAAAAAGCTGCCTCTTCAATTTGTATTCTGTGAAATGTTCATCTTGATTAAGTGGCCTAGGAAACAGAAATAGATTCCGTTATAAGCTTTCACTAATAGTGACTCATTCAAATGCTGCCATGTGCCTTGTAACACTCCTTTACACTGTTCCAGGGATGATATCTTGTCCTCCAATGTCACAGGAAACAACTGGGGATTAAGATGATGGGCTCCCAAGCAAAAAAATAAAATAAAATAAATAAAATGGATGACATAGTTAACAAGGAAGGTGAATCTTGTTTCACTCTCATTTGATGGCACACCAAGATAAACAACTGTCACTGTATTTCTTCACTGTTTTGTTTGGTTTTATTTTGAAACTGAGTATAATTCAACTGATCTCCACTATGAAGTGTCAAGATGCTTATTCCCCACCCAATTTAACTGGGTGTGCAGAGTGGCAAATCCTACTGCCTGTTCATGAATGGAATGCAATATTACTTAATTTTCTGTGCAACTATCTTATGTAATTGCTTTCTGTCAAGATGGGCATGTTTATTCCTACCCAGATTATACTTAAAAATATTCACCTCCCTGTGTTTTAAAGAGATACTTGCCCACTGGAGGAAACACAAAAGCAAATTCTAGCAGAAAAGCAACCATTTCTTATAGAAATATAAAACAGTCATTTCTTTTTCTGTGAGACTTCCATAAACTGTTGAGAGAGAATGTTATGTTATAAACAAGGATAAAACAAGCAAGCATATAAAACACTGACATATACTCACATTAGTGATTAAAATACTTTAATAACTGGATAAGTAAAGCAAATATTGATATCTGACAGATATAAGGTATTAATACTTATACACAAGCTCAAAATGATCCTGCATGTTTTGTCAAAGGAAGTACATTGCTTTCAATATGTATTTAATGTGACTATAACATGACAGAATATGTTAAAATCATTACCTAATGTATACTCAGTAAAAAACAGCTTTTCTAGAAAATGTCATCCTGAGTGAGGTAACCCAATCACAGAAAAACACACATGGTATGCATTCATTGATAAGTGGATATTAACCGAAAACCTCGAATTACCCTAGATGCAATCCACAGACCACATGAAGGATACCAAAGAAGAAGGATAACCAAAATGTGGGTGCTTCACTCCGTTTTAAAAGGCGGAACAAAAATATCCATAGGAGGGAATATGGAGGCAAAGTTTAGAGCAGAAAGTGAAGGAATGGCATATATACAGCCACCACAACTAGATAAGATTGATGAAGATAAAAAGTGCATGCTGAAAGGGACCTGGTATTGATCTCTCCTGAGAGACACATCCAGAGGATGTCCAATACAGAGGTCAATGCTCGCAGCAAACAACTGAACTGAGAACAGAACCACCTTTGGAGGGATTGGAGGAAGGTTTGAAAGAGCTGAAGGGACTTGCAAACACATAAGAACAATTCCAACCAAGCAGAACCTCCAGGGACTAAACCACTACCCAAAGACATTACAAAGGGCTCCAACTGCATATGAAGCAGAGGATAGCCTTGTTAGGCAATAGTGGAAGAAGAAACCCTTTGTTCTGCCTAGGTTGGACCCTCCAGTGCACGGGAATGTTGGAGAGGGGATGGTAAGGGGCCAAATAACCCTATTAAAGTGGGGTCCAGAGTTAAACAAAGAATTCACAGCTGAAGAATATAGAATGGCTGAGAAACACCTAAAGAAATGTTCAACATCCTTAGTCATCAGGGAAATGCAAATCAAAACACACCTGAGATCCACCTCGTACCAGTCATAATCGCTAATATCAAAAACTCAAGTGACAGCAGATACTGGATAGGATGTGGAATAGGAAATCAGTTTGATGTTTCCTCTGAAAATTGGACATAATATTACCTAGGACCCAGCTATTCCACTCCTGGGTATACACCCTAAAGATGCTCCAACATACAACCAAGACACAGGCACCACTATGTTCATAGCAGCCTTATTTATAAGCCAGAAGCTGGAAACAACCTAGAAGTTTCTCAACAAAGGAATGGATATAGAAAATATGGTACAGCTACACAATGGAGTACTACTCAGCTATTATAAACAACGATTTCATGAAATTCACAGGCAAATGGATGGAACTTGAAAATATCCTGACTAAGGTAACCCAGTCACAAAAGAACACACATGGTATGTACTCACTAATAGATGGATACTAGCAAAAATAACGTTTTTTATCATAGCCCTCATCCATACTTTCCTCAAAGTCCCACCCTTACAAATCCCTTCCTACCATTGCACCCTCCATTTCTCCTCTGAGGAGGAGCCCTCCCTGTGTACCTCTCCACCATGGATCATTTGTTTCAAACAGAACTATGCACATCCTTCCTCACTGAGGCCCAACCAGACAGTCCAGTTAGAAAAAAGGACATCCAGTGGAAAGAGACAGAGGCTGAGACAACCCACATTGCACTTGTTAGGGCATCTGTATTAAGACCTAGCTGCACATTTGCTACAAATGTGTGGGGGACCCTCCATGCCCCCCAGTGGGTGACT
The DNA here is from genome assembly GCF_011064425.1 of Rattus rattus. Classification (NCBI taxonomy): domain Eukaryota; kingdom Metazoa; phylum Chordata; class Mammalia; order Rodentia; family Muridae; genus Rattus; species Rattus rattus. The sequence continues at coordinate 160,347,036 of NC_046156.1, forward strand.
CAGTCTCCAAGACCTTCTATGTGCTGAGGTTAGTTTAATCTGCAGGTCCTCAGGTGCTTTCCCTGGCCTCTCCAGTTTGTTCAATTCTATCCCACACACTTCCACACGACTCTGATTTTGGGATGCATATCTCTGTATCTGCCTCATCAGCTATTGGATGAAACTTCTCAGTAGATAGTTATGCTGGGTTCCTGTCTGCATGCATGGAAGGGTATCATGAATAATGTCAAGGGTTGGCTCATTCACATGGGATGGATCTCAAATTGGAGAGTCATTAGTTGGCTTTCAGTCTCTGCTCCATCTATTTTTTTTTATTAAACTGGGTATTTCTTATTTACATTTCAAATGTTATTCCCTTTCCCGGTTTCCTGTCCATCAACCCCCATCCCCTCTTCCTCCCCTTCTATATAGGTGTTCCCCTCCCCATCTAAGCCTCCATTACCACCCTCCCCACAACAATCCTCTACACTGGGGATCCAGCCTTGGCAGGACCAAGGGCTTCCCCTTCCACTCTTGCCCCAACAAGGCTATTCACTGCTACCTATGCAGTTGGAGCCCAGGGTCAGTCCATGTACAGTCTTTGGGTAGTGGTTTAGTCCCTGGAAGCTCTGGTTTGTTGGCATTATTGTTCTTATGGGGTTGCAAGCCCCTTCAGCTCTTTCAGTCCTTTCTCTAATTCCTCCAATGGGGGTCCCGTTCTCAGTTCAGTGGTTTGCTGCTGTCATTCACCTCTGTATTTGACATGTTCTGGCTGTGTCTCTCAGGAGAGATCTATATCCGGTTCATGTCAGCCTGCACTTCTTAGCTTCATCCATCTTATCCAGTTTGGGTGGCTGTATATGTATGGGCTACATGTGGGGCAGGCTCTGAATGGTCATTCCTTCTGCTCTAAACTTTGTCTCCCTATAATACCTTCCTATGGATATTTTTGTTCCCCTTTTAAAGAAGGAGTGAAGCATCCACATTATGGTTATTCTTCTTGGGTTCATGTGGTCTGGGCATCTTGGGTAATTCGAGCATCTTTACCGCTGCATGTCTCGTAGTAAAGACAAATTTGTGTTTGCTGTTTTTGTGGGTGGACTTATGTCCCCTGCCCTCCTCTGGAAGTCCTGCCTGCCTATAGGAGATGGCTAATTTATCTCCTGCTGGTATGAATCTCAGTTAGGGTCCCTTCCATAGACTTCCTGCATCATCCTCATCACTGGCCTCCAACTAGTCCTAGAGTTGCCTCCTACAGATTTCTATTCTCACTCCCAGCCCTCTCCTTCTCCCACACACTCCACCATCTCCACTCCCTCAAACCACCTTCTACCATGATTCCTCATTCCATCCTCCCGTGAAGACTATTTCTTTTCTGCCTTGAGTGAGATTTGTGCATCTGCTCCTGATACCTCCTTATTGCTTACTTTCTTTGCCTCTATGGATTGTAGAATTATTATCTCGCACTTTATGTCTAATGTCCACTTAAAAGTGAGTACATTCCATTTGTACCTTTCTGGCTCTGGGTTATCTCACTCAGGGTGCTATCTTAAACTTACATTCATTTGCCTGCAAAATACATGATGTCCTTGTTTGTAATTTGTCTGATTTGGTTTTCATTATGTAGATTTAACACATTTTCTTTTTCCCTTCTCCAGATGGGAGAGATTGAAGTTCTTTCCCATTTCTGACTATTATGACCAGTTTCAATAAACATAGTTCAGCAATTTATCCTTTGGCATAATGGAGCATCTTTTCAGTATATGCCCAAGAGTGATATACTTGGGTCTTGAGGTAGAACTATTACTACTTTTCTGAAAAATTCTTCAGATGAATTTCGAAAGAGGTTGTACAAATTTACACTCACACTAGGAGTGATTGCCTTGTTCCACATTCTACCCAGCATATGCTGTCACTTGATGATTTTTGTTTGTTTCTCTGTTTTTTAAATCAATCATTTTGAGAGGTGGAAGATGGATTCTCAAGTTCATTTTGACTTGCATTTCTCTGTTCTTCTAGGCAATTTGAGATATATTTGTAGACAATTCTGTTTAGTTTTGTACTTCATTTTTAAATTGGGTTGTTTTGTTTGTTGGTGCTTTTTACTTCTTTATATATGTTCAATATTAGCCCTCCATTGGATGTAGGATTGCGGAAGATCTTTGGCCGATTGGTAAGCTTCAGTTTTGTCCTCTTTGTGGTGTCATCTGCCTTACTAAAGATTTTCAGTTTTATGAGGTCCCATTTATCAACTGTAGATCTTGGGGCCTGACCCATTAGTGTTCTGTTCATGAAGTTGACTCCTGTACAAGGCTATTCCCCACTTTTTCTTCTATTGGATTTAGTGTATCTGGTTTTATATTGAGGAATTTGGTCCACTTGGACTTGACTTGGACTTGGACTTTATTACTATGTTCATAGTAATAAATATGGATCTATCTGTGTTCTTCTCCATGTAGACTTCACGTTAAACCAGCACTATTTGGTGAGAATGCTTTCTTTCGTCCATTGTATGTTTTTGCTTTCTTTATCAAAAATCAAGTGTTCATATGTATGTGCATCTTTGATTTTATGCTCTTGATTAATCTGTCTGTTTCTATTCCAATATCATGCAGTTTTTATTAATATTACACTGTGGCACAGATTTAGTTCAGAAATGGTGACTAGAGAGCCAGTTGACCTGCATCTGCGGATCCTTTAGAGGTCTAGACAAAGAAGATAAATCACAGTACCCACCCCCATTCCTTTGACTACTAATGATGCAGTTTTGACGCTGCCCTGGGTATGCCCTGTAGCCATTCTACTGTTGGGCTTTTGGTTCTCTACTCTTTACAATCTCTTTTCCAGGGTCCTCAGGCGTTTCCTGTGATCTTTCTATTGATCTCATAGGAGCACATCTACAACCGATGTAAGAACCTAGCAGCGATGCTTCTCTTTCCTCTGATTTAGGTACCACTTTCTGAAACCTTTATATTTCTTGGTGAACTGTCTTAATCTCTGCTCCCAACTCTGGGAACCTTTGGCTTTCAGCCCTGACTGGGGCATGCAGGATGGAGTATTCATCAGAGTGTGTCTTAAAGTCCTTCTCATAGGCTCGCCAGTGGTTAAATGCCCAATGTTTCTTATCCAGACTTTTCTGGCTGGCAGGAGAAGGCACTGGTTGGTCAGGCTCTCTTCTTTGCTCTGTTTGGGTCAGTGGTCAAGATTTTTCCCTACTCAACTCTGAATTTCATTCGTTTTAATGGTATCCAAAGCTTTTTATTTTCTGTAGAAATATAAAAGAAAAATTCCAAATCTATGTCCCGAAAGCAAAATACTCACTGAACTCTATTCTGATGGTAACACATCCTTAAAGTAACAGAACTGTTTAATCTCACTTTTTCCCCTATAACCAAGTGTCTCTCAGGCACTTTTTTTATTTCTCATTAAGGTTCAGAAAATACAATATTAAGAGAAACCTATTTAGTCTACTCCTGAGGGTCTTTATTTCATGGTTTGATTAGGTCATTCTATAACTGGTTGTCCTGTTTGATTGAGCTGTATACCTGTAATGTGCTTCATATTATTCCAAGTATTTCCTATAATTACATGCATATTCAGGGACACTGTCAGTCTTAATTTGCACAGGTATTCATCCACAAAACAGCCAATACTTCCAGAAATAAGAAACTACAGAATCAGCCATTTTAGGACTCAAAACAGTTGCCGATTGTATCCCTGACTATATATCAATAGTATGTTGTATAAAAAATAGATTTCCAAATTCTGATAAATGAAACAGATTCACCTACCAGATTTCATTTCATTTGGCACCCATAGGGTAACTTATAGCAGGTATTGGAGTTTGATTATACAAAGAACAGGTAGGACATTTTCTTAATTTTTTTTCTGAGATAACTTTCCAATTCCTAGAAACTGAGTAAGAATCTTTTCAAGTGATCATTCTGAATTCCAAGATCAGTTCCTATATCCACCAAACCTCCTATTTCAATTCCATTAACTTGCATCTTTAATTTTGGCCTCTAATCATTAACAACTATTTGATAAGATACATGTTTTTTCTTGTACTTCCAAATTCTCCTTATCTTTCCACTGGAGCAGTTTCCCCTTTGATATAGGCACCAGTAACTGCTAAACAAACCTGTCACCTGTGTTAAATTGCAAACATTTTTTTGCACAATAAATCCTTAGGAAACCAAATTGCTCCTTTGCAAGACCATTCCTACTGTCCTTGAGAAAAAATTATAAACACCAGTAGTTCTTTTATAACATTGAATTTTGGGGGATAATTTAATATACATATATGTATGGCCAAATCTAGAGCAGCACTGCTTATAGTATCATGCATTAGATCTGCAATTCTTGGATGAGGTTTTTCTTCCCCCTTGTTATATCCTGGCAGACAACAGTCAAAAGGCAAATTTGACAAACACCAAATATATTGTTTGATGTGGAGCCTTAAGCTAGCTAAGCTCCTCATGTCATTTTCCAATGGCAAGAAATTGACTTACATATTTCTCTTGAATCTACATTCATGGTCCAAAAGTAACTCTTGCCCCATCTGCACACCCTTAGAAAGCCATGCCTTCTTTCTGGTTTATATTTACAAAAACCAAAACAACAAAAACAACAACAACAACAAAAAACATTGTCCTTAGAGATGCCTTGTTCACATTTTGTTTCAAAAGATCATATTTCTTACAATTAAAGAACCAGGCATCTTGAGATCTAAGCCTTTTAATGGCTTGGTTACAGTCTCCTTGCAAATGACAATGTCTTTGAGCACTAAAGCACCATGCATCATGAGAGAAAACCCTTTAGGTATATCTGTCTAATGATTATGGACATTATACATGCTACAACCAATATTGGTGGTCTCCCTGATTCACTCTTCATTTTGTGCTATCCTGCCCCTTACTAGACTAATAAATAACCTTTGCTTTCTGTATTTGCTTTGTTAAATGCCAAGGACTCAATTAGCACTTGTCTCACATCAGAGTAAGATACGGCTTTGTTAACAGCTGAAACTAATATTTATATCGAAAAGATCAGTACAGGCTTTCTGTGAGCCTGGCATAATTTTTTATTTATGATGTGAACTTTGTTCCTGGCTCCTCAATTTTGTTCCAAACATCTTAAAGCTGCTAAATATTGTATGGTTTCATCTTCAAACTGAACCTATTCGTGTATATCAGCATACTGACCTTCACCTATCAGGTGATCCATCACTATATTAATCCCCCTGCTCTATTGCATTGTTCCAAATTACTGGCTTCTTCTCTCCAGCATGACACCATTGCAACTGATGACCAGCCTCTAGGACAGAGGCTTCCCTTCCAGTCTTGGGGAATGATTCTATTTTGAGTGACCTAGTTAGTTAAAGTTTGTTTCAAATAAAGTGAGTGCATCCTTTAAGGCATCATTGCCTCTGAAAAATGCCTTAGGTCTATCACTTTTATAGGAAAATATTTTACTTTGTCATGACCTTATGTATTGTCTCCATTAGCAGGCATATAATGTTTATCTACTAAGAATGGTTTTGGTGAATTTGTGACTCATGGTTGCCTGTCTTCAAAAGGTACTGTGGGTTTAACCCTGCCTCCTGAAAAGAACTCCATGGTCTCACCTAACCATCCTCCCATTTTTCCGTATCTTTGACTCAACTACTGTCTGACAGTTTCTTCTCCTCTTTCTACCTGGAGGAACTTCCCTTTCTCTGGTTAACTCACTGGGAATGAACCTATTATCCATTTTCTTCTTTTCTTGTGTGAGATTTTTTTTTACATTTGTCTTCCCCTACTCTCTATCTCTCTAGCTGCAGAGGCAACTCTTTTTTTTCAGAAAGAAGAGGAAGGAGGCCTCTTGTTTCCTCTCTTTCCTCCCCATTTTGGTTCTCACGCTTCTCCATATCTCCCTGTACATTTTCCAGTAGCTCTGCCAGTCTTTATCCTTTCCATAAACAAAATAGCCCAAATTGAAGAAAAAAGAAAAAAAATTCTTCTGAAAACCATAGGGGGCCCATTACAATAACAGCCTCAGCAAACACCGTGTAGGCTTTTTGAAACAAAATATCCATCCTTCCTTTCCCTACCATTTGCTTTAAGGTACTTGAGCTCAAACCTCCTACTCTGCCTAGCTTCATGTTGGGAGATATTTGTAAAACGGCAAGCTATTTTATAACTGTAATGAGTTCTCTTAATTCCCTACCAGCCTCCCTACCACTTTCCAGCCCAGCCCCTTCAAATGTTTCTTGCAACCATTCCTCCCTCAGTTAACCAACAGTCTGATTAAACAGTCCCTTTTGCTCAGTTTTCCTAGTACTAGCAGCCCCTCACTGTAACTGTTTTAGCCTATCTGCTTAGATCAACTTCTGCCTCATCTGTCTTCTAAGAATTTCTTTTCAACCTACTGTCTTCTCATCTAATCTGCTAATGTCTCACCCCCAGCCTCAGCTGGCATTTTTCTCTCTTATCTTGTTACCTGAAATCCAAGAGGCAATAGACACTGAAGGTCATAGGGTCAAGAAATTCTATCAGCTAATAAATCTTAAAGGGCCAAATGGACCAGCAACTGGAGATCCTTTAAAGTTCCAGTCACACAGGAGTCTTAAAAATATTTAAAGAGGTGCATGTCATGTTATGGAAGATTTCTATATTCTTTAAGAGATGGATGACCATATTTTTTCTCTAAAGATAACATGAGTAAAACTCAGTTTAGCAAAATTCTTTCTATGATTCCCTTGAAAAGACACAGGAAAACCATTATGACGCTACTATTAAAATAAAGCTGGGTTTCAATTTTTTTTTCAAACAACTACAAGCAAAAGTTTTTAATGACAAAGTTCTTTAATTATGTAAAAATTTATAAAATATGTTAAGATACAAATAGAATAGAAATAGTATTATTAATGACTAAGGTTCTATTTTTTCACTTGCCATCTTTCCTCTTAACACTCACTCCCAAAGCACCCCTTATTCCTGTTCCTGGTTAAGAAATTCTAAAAGGCAATCTATTCAACATAACTGGATACACTTATGTATCTGTGCACACACACACACACACACACACACACACACACACACACAGAGAGAGAGAGAGAGAGAGAGAGAGAGAGAGAGAGAGAGAGAGAGAGAGACTGTGTATTTGGTAGTTATGATAATTTAAGCTACTTATTAAAACATCTTAATATTTATGCCCATTGTACCTGCTGAAGCCCTTGGTATCCTCTAAGCATAGATGTTTATTTAAACGAAGTCAATTCAGTATTTATTCTTTTTTATTTTTTTACACTTTGTCCCTTTATTTTTTTTCTTTATTAATTTGAGTATTTCTTATTTACATTTCGAATGTTAGTCCCTTTCCCTGTTTCCCTGCCAACATCCCCCTAAAACCTCCCCCTCCCCTTCTATATGAGTGTTCCCCTCCCCATCCTCCCCCCATTACCGCCCTCCTCCCAATAATCACATTCATTGGGGGTTCAGTCTTGGCAGGACCAAGGGCTTCGCCTTCCACTGGTGCTCTTACTAGGCTATTCATTGCTACCTATGCTGTTGGAGCCCAGGGTCAGTCCATTTATAGTCTTTGGGTAGTGGCTTATTCCATGGAAACTCTGGTTGGTTGGCACTGTTGTTCATATGGGGTCTCGAGCCCCTTCAAGCTCCTCCAGTCCTTTCTCTGATTCCTTAAACTGGGGTTCCGTTCTCATTTTAGTGGTTTGCTGTTGGCTTTCGCCTATGTATTTGCTGTATTCTGGCTGTGTCTCTCAGGAGAGATCTACATCCAGTTCCTGTCGGCCTGCACTTCTTTTCTTCATCCATCTTGTCTAATTGGGTGGCTGTATATGTATGGGCCATATCTGGGGCAGGCTCTGAATGGGTGTTCCTTCTACCTCTGTTTTAATCTTTGACTCACTATTCTTGTTCCCCTTTAAAGAAGGAGTGAAGCATTCACATTTTGGTCATCCCTCTTGAGTTTCATGTGTTCTGTTCATCTAGGGCAATTCAAGCATTTGGGCTAATAGCCACTTATCAATGAGTGCATACCATGTGTGTTTTATGTGATTGGGTTACCTCACTCAGGATGATATTTTCCAGTTCCATCCATTTGCCTATGAATTTCATGAAGTCATTGTTTTTGATAGCTGAGTAGTATTCCATTGTGTAGATGTACCACATTTTCTGTATCCATTCCTCTGTTGAAGGGCATATGGGTTCTTTCCAGTTTCTGGCTATTATAAATAAGGATGCTATGAACATAGTGGAGCACGTGTCTTTTTTATATTTTGGGGCATCATTTGGGTATATGCCCAAGAGAGGTATAGCTGGGTCCTCGGTTAGTTCAATGTCCAATTTTCTGAGGAACCTCCAGAATGATTTCCAGAATGGTTGTACTAGTCTGAAATCCCTCCAACAATGGAGGAGTGTTCCTCTTTCTCCTGAGTTTTTGATCTTAGCCATTCTCACTGGTGTGAGGTGAAATCTCAGGGTTGTTTTGATTTGCATTGCCCTTATGAATAAAGATGTTGAACATTTCTTAAGGTGTTTCTCAGCCATTCGGCATTCCTCAGCCGTGAATTCTTTGTTTAGCTCTGAACCACATTTTTTGATCGTGTTATTTGTCTCCCTGTGTTCAAACTTCTTGAGTTCTTTGTATATTTTGGATATAAGCCCTCTATCTGTTGTAGGATTGGTAAAGATCTTTTCCCAATCTGTTGGTTGCTGTTTTGTCCTAACCACAGTGTCCTTTGCCTTACAGAAGCTTTGCAGTTTTATGAGATCCCATTTGTCGATTCTTGATCTTAGAGCACAAGCCATTGGTGTTTTGTTCAGGAAATTTTCTCCAGTGCCCATGTGTTTGAGATGTTCCCCCACTTTTTCTTCTATTAGTTTGAGTGTATCTGGTTTGATGTGGAGGTCCTTGTTTTATAGAACTTTAACAGACACACACACACACACACACACACACACACACACACACATATATATATATATATATACATATATATCCTAAAATAATAACATAGTAAATTTTAATATACATACAATAAAAATGTGAGATAAAAAGTGTTCAAGCAGAGCATAATAAGATAATAAACATCATTTTGTGTTGGTCATCTACAGCTGGGTATGGAAATTACA